>NC_045958.1:127766002-127776002 GCF_010909765.2 Amblyraja radiata
CCAGGCGCGCTGGTTTCCCCCGCCAGCCAAAGATGTACAGGTTTGCAGATTAATTGGATTCGGCAAAAATTGTAAATTGTTCCCAGTGTGTTATTGACAATCTCATTGAAACATAAAAGATTGTTAAGGGTTTGGACACGCTAGAGGCAGGAAACATGTTCCCGATGTTGGGGGAGTCCAGAACCAAGGGGCCACAGTTTAAGAATAAGGAGTAAGCCATTTAGAACGGAGACGAGGAAAACATTTTTCACCCAGAGAGTTGTGAGTCTGTGGAATTCTCTGCCTCAGAGGGCGGTGGAGGCAGGTTCTCTGGATACTTTCAAGAGAGAGCTAGATAGGGCTCTTAATGAAAGCAGAGTCAGGGGATATGGGGAGAAGGCAGGAACGGGGTACTGATTGGGGATGATCAGCCATGATCATATTGAATGGCGGTGCTGGCTCGAAGGGCCGAATGGCCTCTATGACTCCTGCACCTATTTTATATGTTTCTATGTTTCTATGAAACCGGAGCACCCGGAGAAAACCCATGTGGTCATGGGGGGGGGGGGGAAACGTGCAAACTCCACACAGAAAGCACCCGTAGTCAGGATCGAACCAGGGTTTCTGGTGCTGTGAGGTAGCAGCTCTACCCGCTGTGCCACCGTGCCGACCAGATTCTTGTGTCTCTAAGGATGTCGGATTTATTCTTTGGCACAACGCGGGAGCGGGGCAAATTGAAATCAAGGAAAATTGAAATCAAGATCTCAAGAAAAGTGCACTTTAGAAAATTGCCTTGTCGTGGTGGCCCGGCATCTTAAAGGCCATATGTTCATCTATTCTTGTTGCGATCTTTGATGTATTGTTGCCGCTTTGATGAAAGTGATACATGTACACACAAAGCTGTTTCCCTGATTAAAAGAGAAACCTTGTAATTTAAGATGCCCCTCGTCAAGACACAGACTAAGCGGCAAATGTTGAGAGCAACCAAGAACTGCAGAAAAAGTGTTTCAGAAGGGACTGCAGATGCTGGAAAATCAAAGGTAGACAAAAATGCTGGAGAAACTCAGCGGGTGAGGCAGCATCTATGGAGCGAAGGAAATAGGCAACGAAAACGTTGCCTATTTCCTTCGCTCCATAGATGCTGCCTCACCCGCTGAGTTTCTCCAGCATTTTTGTCTACCTAAAGAACTGCAGATGCTGGATTGTTGCCATTCGGTCTGTAAACGCCTATCTCACCAGGGACTAACTCTACTGAACGTTTTTCCGTCCATTATTTATTATGTAAAAGAATATGTGTGTTATGATTGTGTTTATAGTTTGTTTGGTTGTTTCGTTGTTTGTCTTTTTGCACAAAAGTCCGCGGGCATTGCCACTTTCATTTCACTGCACATCTCGTATGTGTATGTGACAAATAGACTTGACTTGACTTGACTTGGATTACAAAAAAAGACACCGAGTGCTCGAGTATCTCAGCAGGCCAGCCTGAAGAGAGGTCGCAGCCAGAAGCGTGTGCGTCACGGTGGCGCAGCGGTAGAGTTGCTGCCTCACAGCGCCAGAGACCCGGGTTCCATCCTGACCACGGGTGCTGTCTGTACGGAGCTTGTACGTTTGTACGTACAGAACCAGGGGCCACAGTTTAAGAATAAGGGGTAGGACATTTAGAACGGAGATGAGGAAACACTTTTTCACACAGAGAGTGGTGAGTCTGAGGAATTCTCTGCCTCAGAGGGTGGTGGAGGCCGGTTCTTTGGATACTTTCAAGAGAGAGCTAGATAGGGCTCTTAAAGATAGTGGAGTCAGGGGATATGGGGAATAGGCAGGAACTGGGTACTGATTGGGGATATCATATCATCCTTTTTATTGCCATCATGCAAAGCAACAAATTGTACAGTGCAAAATGAGAAGACGTTTCCCAGGGAATACCGGAGCATCGCACATAATAACTTAAACATTTCACACATAAATAACAAACAATCCAGTTCCTGATAAAAACAGTACGAATTGTTTAAAAAAACAGTGCAGGTAAACAAAAGCAACATTAAAATACAAGTTTAAAAAAACAGTCATAAAATGTCCAGGGCAGCTGATTTAAGTGGCCTGAGCCAGTGCCAGAGTTATTACTCAGTGCCAGTTATTAAATTGTCAGTGCAAAAGCAGCAGAATCAGGTGGAGTGACTGTTTAGCAGCCTCACAGCCTGTGGAAGGAAGCAGTTTAGCAGTCTGGTTGTCCGGGCTTTGATGCTACGGTATCTCTTGCCTGATGGCAGGAGATCTAGATGTGTGTGGAGGGGGTGCAGTCTGTCCTTTGCTATGCTCAGTGCTTTTTTCAGGCAGCGGCTCTGGAACAGTTCTTGTACCGAGGGTAGCGAGACGCCAATGATCCTCTCTGCTCCCCTCACTACCCTCTGCAGAGGCTTCCTGTCTGAGCAGTTACAGTTGGTGATCGCTGGTCAGCGCGGTCACATGGGCCAAAGGGGCCTGTTTCTGCGCTGTACCTCTAAAACTATCAAAACTAAATTAACACAAACAAGGAACTGCAGATGCTGGTTTAAAAATAAAAATACACATTGTGCTGGAGCGACACAGCAGGCCAGTCTGAAGAAGGGTCCAACCCGAAACGTCACCTATCCATGTTCTCCAGAGTTTTAGGTCGGAACTCTTCTTCAGACATAAGCAGACTTGTTTACAAAGCACAAGACTTTATATTTTAGACTTTACAGATACACTGTGGCAACCGATACATTGACCCACCGAGTCCGTGCAGACCAGCGATCACCCCCGTTCACTAGCACTATCCCACAAACTAGGGACATTTTTATCATTTTTACCAAAGCCAATTAACCTACAAACCTGCACGTCTTTGGAGTGTGGGAGGAAACCGGAGCACCCGGAGTAAACCCACACAGGTCACGGGGAGAACATGCAAACTCCGTACAGACAGCGCCCGTAGTCAGGATGGAACCCGGGTCCCTGGCGCTGTGAGGCTGCAATTCTACCGCTGCGCCACCGTGCCATTATATGGTTCCCTACTTTGCATTTAATTTGTTCTTCGCTGTCTCTGCAGCTGTGACTATATTCTACGCTCTGTTTATTTTCACTCTATTTTATGCGCTGTTTACTGGCATGACCTGTTCTGCTCAAGTACAGGATGATTTATGAGCTTAAAGGGCCTGTCCCACTTGGCCGTCATTCACGTGCCATTTACGCGACCCGCTAGTGTGTGGGTAGCGGGTGGGTAGCGGGTGGGTAGCTCGGGGACCGGCACATGGAGTGTCGTGGAGTAGTGTGAACATTCGCCGAGCTCGGCCTGGAGTTCACGGCCGTTGCGGATCCGGATCTGCCCCCACCTACTCCCAGAGCGGGGCCAAGGCGATTGAAGATAGACACAAATGCTGGAGTAACTCAGCGGGACCGGCAGCATCTCTGGAGAGAAGGAATGGGTGACGTTTCACGTCGAGACCCTTCTTCAAGAGAATGGAGCAGCTGGGCTTGTACACTCTGGAGTTTAGAAGGTTGAGAGGGGATCTCATTGAAACATATAAGATTGTTAAGGTAGAGGCAGGAAACATGTTGCCGATGTTGGGGGAGTCCAGAACCAGGGGCCACAGTTTAAGAATAAGGAGTAAGCCATTTAGAACAGAGACGAGGAAACACTTTTTCTCACAGAGAGTGGTGAGTCTGTGGAATTCTCTGCCTCAGGAGGCAGCTTCTCTGGATGCTTTCAAGAGATAGATAGGGCTCTTAAAGATAGCGGAGTCAGGGGGTATGGGGAGAAGGCAGGAACGGGGTACTGATTGGGGATGATCAGCCATGATCACATTGAATGGCGGTGCTGGCTCGAAGGGCCGAATGACCTACTCCTGCACCTATTGTCTATTGTCTATTCAGACTGAAAGAAGAGTCTCGACCCAAAACATCATCCATTCCTTCTCTCCAGAGATGCTGCCAGTCCCGTTGAGTTACTCCTGCATTTTGTGTCTATCTTCAAATGACGTCACGCGCTCCAGACGGCTGTGTGGACGCATGATGACATGCGCGCAACCATCGCGCGTCAGTCACTACTGGCCTGTCGCGTAAATGACGGCCAAGTGGGACAGGCCCTTAAGGCCCAATACCAAGGTATTCACTGGATACTGCTACATGTGTCAATGTTAAACCAATTCTAGTAAGAAACCAATGGCAATAATGACCTGCTACCAACAATAATTTACACATAGCACACCCTCCATACTGCAGGAACTGTTCCATAGTCTGTCAGGATGGGGTAAGTAACAATTTATTTGTTCTATCTGGTACATATGACAATTAAACACACTTGACTCTTGAAATGACAACTAATTCATCCACAGTGCACAGCAGTGAAGAGCACAATTTCAAGGCCTGGAGAGAGTGTACAGATTAATTTCTGATCCATCCAAGCGCCAAAGAAAATTGCTGCTGCCTTATCTACATTCAAATTGTTCCAGACAATTGAGGGGGTCTTATCCCTTCCCACCCAATCCACCCCCCTCCCCAGGTACCTTCCCCTGCAACCGCAGAAGATGCAACGCCTGTCCCTACATCTCCTCCCTCGACTCCATCCAGGGACCCCGACAGTCCTTGCAGGTGAGGCAGAGGTTCACTTGCACCTCCTCCAACCTCATCTGCTGTATCCGCTGTTCAAGGTGCGGGCTCTTGTACATCGGCGAGACCAAACGCAGACAGGGCGATCGTTTCACGGAACACCTTCGCTCAGTCCGCCTAGACCTACCTGATCTCCCGGTTTGCATAACACTGTAATTCTCCTCCCCCATTCCCACACAGACCTTTCTATCCTAAGTCTCCTCAATTGTCAGAGTGAATCTAAACGTAAATTGGAGGAACAGCATCTCATATTTCGCTTGGACAGCTTACAGCCTAGTGGTATGAATATTGATGTCTCTCAATAGACAATAGGTGCAGGAGTAGGCCATTCGGCCCATCGAGCCAGCACCGCCATTCACTGTGATCATGGCTGATCATCCACAATCAGTACCCCGTTCCTGCCTTCCCCCATATCCCCTGACTCCGCTATTTTAAAGTGTCCTATCTAGCTCTCTCTTGAAAGCATCTAGAGAACTGGCCTCCACTAAGGCAGAGAATTCCACAGACTCACCACACTCTGTGAGAAAAAGTGTTTCATCGTCTCCGTTCTAAATGGGTTACTCCCTCTGTGAAACGTCACCTATCCATGTTCTCCACAGATGCTGCCTGTCCCGCTGAGTTACTCTAGCTTTTTAGGATCTATCTAAGGTTAGTTTTCAAAAAAAGGCTGGAGTAACTCAGCGGGTCAGGCAGCATCTGTGGAGAACATGGATAGGTGACGTTTCACAGAGTGCTGGAGTAACTCAGCGGGTCAGGCAGCATCTGTGGAGAACATGGATAGGTGACGTTTCACAGAGTGCTGGAGTAACTCAGCAGGTCAGGCAGCATCTGTGGAGAACATGGATAGGTGACGTTTCACAGAGTGCTGGAGTAACTCAGCGGGTCAGGCAGCATCTGTGGAGGACATGGATAGGTGATGAGTCACAGAGTGCTGGAGTAACTCAGCGGGTCAGGCAGCATCTGTGGAGAACATGGATAGGTGATGAGTCACAGAGAGCTGGAGTAACTCAGCGGGTCAGGCAGCATCTGTGGAGAACATGGACAGGTGATGAGTCACAGAGGGATATGAACCAAACCCAGGCAGGTGGGACGAGTGTAGATGTGACATGTTGGTCGGTGTGGGCAGGTTGGGTAGAAGGGCCTGTTTCCACGCTGTATCACTCTATGTGGGAGGAATCAAAGCATCAGAGGAAATCAATGCAGCTGCCGAGAGAACATGTACACTATGCACAGATAACATTGATGGTCAGGTTCAAACCTGCGTTCCTGGTGCTATGTGGCTAACACATTCTATGTGGTATATCTATGAATAATGTATAAACCACACACCATTACACATAGGGATGGATTCATCAGGAGGCAGAAGTATTAAGAGTTGCTGCTCCTTGCTGCTCAAAGCTTTTTCGGATTGTATAGTCTTTACCGAGTTTGTACGTTCTCCCCGTGACCGCGTGCTCCGGCTTCCGCTCACGCTCCAAAGATGTGCGGCTTTGCAACTTGTACGGAAATTGCCCCCTAGTGTGTAGGAGGTGGATGAGAAACTGGGATGACTTAGATCTAGTGTGAGTGGGTGATCGCTGATCGGCGCGGACTCGGTGGGCCAAAGGTCCCGTTTTCCCCGCTGTGTATCAAAACTAGAAATCTTCCAGCATAGACCAAAAACTGTCCTAAATTACTTTAAAATGAAACAATAGACAATAGGTGCAGGAGTAGGCCATTCGGCCCTTCGAGCCAGCACCGCCATTCAATGTGATCGTGGCTGATCATCCCCAATCAGTACCCCGTTCCTGCCTTCTCCCCATATCCCCATATCCCCTGACTCTGCTATATTTAAGATCCCAACCAAATCTGAGGAAAGACATTCTTGCCACAGAGGGAGTACAGAGAAGGTTCACCAGACTGATTCCTGGGATGTCAGGACTTTCATATGAAGAAAGACTGGATAGACTCGGCTTGTACTCGCTAGAATTTAGAAGATTGAGGGGGGATCTTATAGAAACTTACAAAATTCTTAAGGGGTTGGACAGGCTAGATGCAGGAAGATTGTTCCCGATGTTGGGGAAGTCCAGGACAAGGGGTCACAGTTTAAGGATAAAAGGGAAATCCTTTAGGACCGAGATGAGAAAAACATTTTTCACACAGAGAGTGGTGAATCTCTGGAATTCTCTGCCACAGAAGGTAGTTGAGGCCAGTTCATTGGCTATATTTAAGAGGGAGTTAGATGTGGCCCTTGTGGCTAAAGGGATCAGGGGGTATGGAGAGAAGGCAGGTACAGGATACTGAGTTGGATGATCAGCCATGATCATATTGAATGGCAGTGCAGGCTCGAAGGGCCGAATGGCCTACTCCTGCACCGATTTTCTATGTTTCTATGTTTATGTTTCTAGCTCTCTCTTGAAAGTATCCAGAGAACTAGCCTCCACCGGCAGATAATTCCACACTCACAATTCTCTGTGAGAAAAAGTGTTTCCTCATCTCTGTTCTAAATTGCTCCCTCCTTATTCTTAAACTGTGGCCCCTGGTTCTGGACTCCCCCAACATCGGGAACAGGTTACGTGCCTCTAGCGTGTCCAAACCCTTAATAATCTTACTTGTTTGAATTTTTCATTGAGAAATAAAATAGCTCTAACAATGTGTAAAAAGGAACTGCAGATGCTAGTTTAAAGCGAATGGAGACACAAAATGCTGGAGTAACTCAGCGGGACAGGGAGCAACTCTGGAGAGAAGGAATGGGTAACGTTTTGGGTCGAGACCCTTCGTCGACTCTAACAATGTGTCACATCACAGCTCTGCCAGTGAACCCCTCCCACGTAGTTCAGTTTTAGTTTTAATTTTAGTTTTCCTTTCAGTTTCAGTTTCGGTTTTGGTTTTAGATTTAGTTTAGATTAGTTTATTGTCTATTGTCACGTGTACCGAATAACAGTGAAAAACCTTTGTTGCGTGCTAACCAGCCAGCGGAAAGACAAGACATGATTACAATCGAGCAGTTTACAGTGTACAGATACAGGATAAGGGAATATCTTCTCTGCCTCAGAAGGCGGTGGAGGCCAGTTCTCTGGATACTTTCAAGAGAGAGCTAGATAGGGCTCTTAAAGATATTGGAGCCAGGGGATATGGGGAGAAGGCAGGAACGGGGTACTGATTGGGGATGATCAGCCATGTTGACATTGAATGGCAGTGCTGGCTCGAAGGGCCGAATGGCCTACTCCTGCACCTATTGTCTATTGTCTATAACGTTTAGTGCAAGATATTGTGATTTGTCTTCAGGCAAGATGTGGAGGCTTTGGAAAGGATGCAGATGACATTTACCAGAATTCTCCCTGGATTAGAGCGTGTGAGCTATAAAGTCTGAAAAAGGGTCTCGACCCAAAACGTCGCCTATTCCTTCTCTCCACAGATGCTGCCTGACCCGCTGAGTTACTCCAGCACTCTGTGAAACGTCACCTATCCATGTTCTCCACAGATGCTGCCTGACCCGCTGAGTTACTCCAGCACTCTGTGTCTGTCTCCGCTGACAGCACCTGACAGCTATTAGCTGGTGCAGCCTCTTTGTCGCGGGTGAGGCAAGCAGTTGCTATTCACTTTTACATTTAATTACTGCAATATCAAACCTTCCAGGCATGCCAGCAAGCTGACCAGCTGCTCAGCGGGATATCGCAGTTATCTCCGCAGCCTTTGATTTAATGACAAGCCATAGTCAGAACTCTTCTCCCCTCTCCCATCGGGCAAGAGGTACAGATGTGTGAAAACGCACACCTCCAGATTCAGGGACAGTTTCTTCCCAGCTGTTATCAGGCAACTGAACCATCCTACCACAACCAGAGAGCAGTGCTGAACTACTATCTACCTCATTGGTGACTCTCGGACTAGCCTTGATTGGACTTTGCTGGCTTTATCTTGCACTAAATGTTTTTCCCTTTATCATGTATCTGTACACTGTGGACGGCTCGATTGTAATCATGTATTGTCTTTCCGCTGACTGGTTAGCACGCAACAAAAAAATTATCTGTACCCCGGTACACGTGACAATAAACTAAACTGAACTGAACTGAAAAGATAAATCCTGAAATTGTTTCTTCCTCGTATCTCAAGATGAGGATATGACTAAAGTAAATAGCGGCACAGTGGCGCAGCGTTAGAGTTGCCGCCTCACAACACCAGAGACCCGGGTTCCATCCTGACTACGGGTGCTGTCTGTACGGAGTTTGTACGTTCTCCCCGTGACCTGCGTGGGTTTTCTCTGGTTGCTCCGTTTTTCTCCCACATTCGAAAGACGTGTAGGATTGTAGGTTTAATTGGCTTTCATAAAATTGTAAATTGTCCTTCGTATGTGTAGGATAGTGTTAGTGTGCGGGGATCGCTGGTCGTCACGGACTTGGTGGACCAAAGGGCCTGTTTCCGCGCTGTTTCTCCAATCTAAACTAAATTAAACTCAACTGAAATTTGTTCGCGAGTTTATAGACAGTAGACAACAGACAATAGGTGCAGGAAAAGGCCATTCGGCCCTTCGAGACAGCACCGCTATTCAATGTGATCATCCCCAATCAGTTCCTCGTTCCTGCCATCTCCCCATATCCCCTGACTCCATTGTTTTTAAGAGCCCTATCTAGCTCTCTCTTGAAAGCATCCAGAGAACCTGCCTCCACTGCCCTCTGAGGCAGAGAATTCCACAGACTCACCACTCTCTGTGAGGAAAAGTGTTTCCTCGTCTCCGTTCTAAATGGCTTACTCCTTATTCTTAAACTGTGGCCCCTGGTTCTGGACTCCCCCAACATCGGGAACATGTTTCCTGCCTCTAGCGTGTCCAAACCCTTAATAATCTTATATGTTTCAATAAGATATCCTCTCATCCTTCTAAACACCAGAGTATACAAGCACAGCCGCTCCATTCTCTCAGCATATGGCAGTCCCGCCATCCCGGGAATTAACCTTGTAAACCTACGCTGCACTCCCTCAATAGCAAGAATGTCCTTCCTCAAATTAGGGGACCAAAACTGCACACAATACTCCAGGTGTGGTCCCACTGGGGCTCTGTACAACTGCAGAAGGACCTCTTTGCTCCTATATTCGATTCCTCTTGTTATAAAGGCCAACATGCCATTCGCTTTCTTCACTGCCTGCTGTACCTGTATGCTTACTTCTAACCAAAATATTTTTCTAACCAAAACGTAGCTCACTTCAAATTTTGATGTTAGATTTACTTCCATATACAGGCCCACCATTATTTTCAGGCAACTGATGGTCGGGCTCCTGATTTTATCCAGACAAAATTTCGAGAGCGCTTGAAACCCCCCCCCCGGAAGTCCCCCCGAAAACGTGTCACCAAGGCCGGGTGAGGCGTCCGATCTCTACCTCATCGGGACTTATGTGGCCAGTTTCACGTTTCACAGAGTGCTGG
>NC_045958.1:128116002-128173693 GCF_010909765.2 Amblyraja radiata
ATCGGAGGCTTGGATTGCCTCAGCGCAGAGGGAGAGCAAGGAGGGAAGAGACAATGACTTTGGGACTTTAAACTGTGTTGAGTGTTTGTTATTTATTCTATGTTATGACTGCAGGCTAAACCATATTGTTTGTTTTGTTTTTGTTTTTGTCTTTTGTTTTTACCTTGTTTGGGATGTGTTTACCTTGTGTGGGACTAAAGATGGAAATTAGCTACTGGCTACAATCTTGCGTATTACATGCAAATGTTTATTAATATGCACTGTCCCTAATAAAATCAATTCAAAATCAATTCAATGAGGTAGATAATAGTTCAGGACTGCTCTCTAGTTGTGGTAGGATGGTTCAGTTGCCTGATAACAGCTGGGAAGAAACTGTCCCTGAATCTGGAGGTGTGCGTTTTCACACTTCTGTACCTCTTGCCTGATGGGAGAGGGGAGAAGAGGGAGTGGCCAGGGTGCGACTGGTCCTTGATGATGCTGCTGGCCTTGCCGAGGCAGCGTGAGGTGTAGATGGAGCCAATGGAAGGGAGGTTGGTTTGTGTGATGGTCTGGGCTGCGTCCACACTGACCAGACAGTCAAATTTGATGATTCTTTCCCTTGTTGCCGTATTTTGATATGGTCTAACATTGCGTAACATGGCGGGAGTATTTGCTACAATGCAAGTGACCAAACTTAAAGTCTTTATTTAGCTGTAAAGTGCGTTGGGGGACCCTGCTATTATACATTAAAATGTGTTATAAAAATGCAAGGACTTTATTTTACTGTATAAGGAGAAAAATGTATATATGCTGCACGGTGGCGCAGCGGTAGAGTTGCTGCCTCACAGCGCTAAAGACCCGGGTTCCATCCTGACTACGGGTGCTGTCTGTAAACCTCTGGTCCTCCTTTCCCCTTCTCTGGGTAAGAGTCTATGTGCATCTACCCGATCTATTCCTGGGCCTTCTCCATGGCTAGAGTGAGTCCCACCATAAATTGGAGGAGCAGCACCTCATATTTCGCTTGGGCAGTTTACACCCAGCGGTATGAACATTGACTTCTCCAATTTCAGGTAGTCCCTGCTTTCTCCCTCCATCCCCTCCCCTTCCCAGCTCTCCCACTGTCTCCGCCTCTTCCTTTCTTTTTCTTTTTCCAACCCCCCCCCCCCCACCCCCACCCCCACATCAGTCTGAAGAAGGGACTCGACCCGAAACGATACCTATTCCTTCGCTCCATAGATGCTGCCTCACCCGCTGAGTTTCTCCAGCACTTTTGTCTACCTTCGATTTTTCCAGCATCTGTCGTTCCTTCTTGAACATTAATCTCGCTGTGATGTGGCTGCAGACACACAAAAGCAAAAGCCGCAAACGTTTAATGACAAAGCAAACGTGTGAACAATGATGTTCAACGTTAGTTTTAATACTCCTCGTTAAAATGTAGTGACAGAATGATTCAGAACAGAGAGATAAAACAATCTGAAGCAATCACTCAAATATCCTGTTTTAGAATATCCATCATTTTATATGTAGCATCACCCGTAATAAATAATCATCGACTTTCACCAGTTTAGTTTAGAGATACAGCGTGGAAACAGGCCCTTCGGCCCACTGAGTCCAAACTGACCAGCGATCCCCGCACACTAATACTATCCTACACACACTAGGGACAATTTACATTTATACCAAGCCAATTAACCTGCAAACCTGCACGTCTTTGGAGTGTGGGAGGAAACCGAAGCACTCGGAGAAAACCCACACAGGTCACGGGGAGAACGTACAGACTCCGTACAGACAGCACCCGTAGTCAGGATGGAACCCGGGTCTCTGGCGCTGTGAGGCAGCAAATCTACCGCTGCGCCAACGTGCCTTGTTGTCACGTTCTTCTGGCTAACAATAATCTATTCTACATTTACCTTGATCTCCATCCACTTTGATCTCTCGTTTCCACTTTTCCATATCTCTCATTTCCCTCTTCCTTCTCTCCAGAGATGCTGTCTGACCCCTGTTGCCAGGACTAGAGGGTGTGAGCTATAGTGAGAGGTTGAATAGGCTAGGTCTCTATTCCATGGAGCACAGGAGGATGAGGGGTGATCTTATAGAGGTGTGTAAAATCATGAGGGGAATAGATCGGGTAGATGCACAGAGTCTTTCACCCAGAGTAGGGGAATCGAGGACCAGAGGACATAGGTTCAAGGTGAAGGGGAAAAAAAAAATAATAGGAATCCGAGGGGTGTATGGAACAAGCTGCCAGAGGAGGTAGTTGAGACTGGGAATATCCCATCGTTTAAGAAACAGTAGGACAGGTAAATGGATAGGACAGGTTTGGAGGGTTATGGACCAAATGCAGGCAAGTGGGACTAGGGTAGCTGGGACATTGTTGGCTGGTGTGGGCTAGTTGGGCTGAAGGGCCTGTTTCCACACTGTATCACTCTATGACTCTATTCAGTTACAGCAGCAATTTGTGACTATCTCTAAATCAGCATCTGCAGTTGTTTCCTACACACATAAGACATCTGGTGAAAAACAACACTGCTCCTCCCCCCCCCCCCTCCCCTCCAAAACCCCCCCCAGAAATTGCTAGAAAATCTCAGTGGGTGAGTTATATATTTTTTTCAGATATACTACTTGATAAGCTTAATTACTGGAATTAGGTTTATTAGTGTTACGTGTACCGAGGTACAGTGAAAATATTTTTGTTGTGTGCTATTCAGTCAGCAGAAAGACAATAGACAATAGGTGCAGGAGTAGGCCTTTCGGCCCTTCGAGCCAGTGATTACAATCGGCCCATTTACAGTGTACAGATACATAGAGTCATAGAGTGATACAGCGTGGAAACAGGCCATTTGGCCCAACTTGCCCACACCGGCCAACATGTCCCAGCTACACTAGTTCCACCTGGTTGCACTTGGTCCATATCCCTCCAAACCTGTCCTATCCATGTACCTGTCAAACTGTTTCTTAATGCAGATAAATGTGAGGTTATCCACTTTGGTAGCAAAAACAGGAAGGCAGATTACTATCTAAATGGCGTCATGTTGGGAAGAGGGGAAGTACAACGGGATCTGGGGGTCCTTGTACATCAGTCTATGATAGTAAGCATGCAGGTACAGCAGGCAGTGAAGAAAGCGAATGGCATGTTGGCCTTTATAACAAGAAGAATTGAATATAGGAGCAAAGAGGTCCTTCTGCAGTTGTACAGAGCCCTAGTGAGGCCACACCTGGAGTATTGTGTGCAGATTTGGTCCCCTAATTTGAGGAAGGACATTCTTGCTATTGAGGGAGTGCAGCGTAGGTTTACAAGGTTAATTCCCGGGATGGCGGGACTGTCATATGCTGAGAGAATGGAGCGGCTGGGCTTGTACTTTCTGGAGTTTAGAAGGATGAGAGGATCTCATTGAAACATATAATATTGTTAAGGGCTTGGACACGCTAGAGGCAGGAAACATGTTCCCGATGTTGGGGGAGTCCAGAACCAGGAGCCACAGTTTAAGAATAAGGAGTAAGCCAGTTAGAACGGAGACGAGGAAACACTTTTTCTCACAGAGAGTTGTGAGTCTGTGGAATTCTCTGCCTCTGAGGGTGGTGGAGGCTGGTTCTCTGGATGCTTTCATGAGAGAGCTAGATAGGGCTCTTAAAGATAGCGGAGTCAGGGGATATGGGGAGAAGGCAGGAACGGGGTACTGATTGGGGATGATCAGCCATGATCACATTGAATGGCGGTGCTGGCTCGAAGGGCCAAATGGCCTACTCCTGCACCTATTGTCTATTGTCTATTGTCTAGTGCAAGGTAAAGCCATGAAGTGCAGGAGGATGAGGTGTGATCTTATAGAGGTGTACAAAATCATGAGAGGAATAGATCGGGTAGACGCACAGAGTCTCTTGCCCAGAGTAGTGGAATCAAGGACCAGAGGACATAGGTTTAAGGTGAAGGGGGAAAAGATTTAATCGGAATCCGAGGGTTAACTTTTTCACACAAAGGGTGGTGGGTGCATGGAACGAGCTGCCAGAGGAGGTAGTTGAGGCTGGGACTATCGCAACGTTTAAGAATTGGTTGGACAGGTACATGGATAGGACAGGTTTGGAGGGTTATGGACCAAGCGCAGGCAGGTGGAGCTAGTGTCGTTGGTATATTTTTGGCTGGTGTGGGCAGGTTGGGCCGATGGACCCATTTCCACACTGTATCACTCTATGACTATGACTCTAAGCGAGCAAAATCTGATTAAAGATAGTCCAGGGGTCACCAATGTGGTAGATAGATGTTCAGCACTGGGTAGACAAAAGTGCTTGGAGAAACTCAGCGGGTGCAGCAGCATCTATGGAGCGAAGGAAATAGGCAACGTTTCGGGCCGAAACCCTTTCTTCAGACTCTGCATGTTCAGCACTGCTCTCTGGTTGTGATAGAGCACGGAAACAGGCTCCCCGGCCCACCTAGTTTGTGCCGATCAACGGGCACCCGATACAATAACACAATCCTACACATTGGAGACAATCTACAAATTTACAGCTGACAGTTAACCCTCCAAATGGAGAACGTGCAAACTCCGCACAGGCAGCGCCCGTAGTCAGGATGGATGCCGGGCGCTGTGACGCAGCAACTCTACCGCTGTGCCACCGTGCCTATCTCTGCTCTCTGGTTAAATCAGATAATAGTAAATGTATGTACAATCGAGCCAAACTCATGTAGAAGAACAAAGAGAAAGGATGCAGAATATAACATCTCAGCATTATTGCACAACAGTTCACCAGAGTCGAGAGAGTTTAATTGTCATAGGTTCTGGCAACCGAACGATGAAATCCATGCAATAGCACAACAGGCCTGTAAATGAAGTTCCAGAGAAAACATCCAATGTCCGCAATGAGGTGGGTCTGAGGATCGGACAGTACCCTAGCTTATGGAAGGGCCGTTCAGAAGCCTGATAACAGAGGGGAAGAAACTGTTCCTGAGTCTGGTGGTGCGCGCTTTCAAGCTTCTGTACCTTCTGCCGGACGGGACTGGTTTAAAGCGGGTGTCAGGGGTTATGGGGAGAAGGCAGGAGAATGGGGTTGAGTAGGAAAGACAGATCATCCATGATTGAATGGCAGAGTAGACTCAATGGGACGACTGGCCTAATTGTGCTCCTATAACTTATGACCATGAGAAGAAGGAATTACTGGGATGGGAAAAGTTCACTATCACTTTTTAATGAGATTGGGCACGTTGGCCGGGGTAGGCAAGTCGGGCCGAAGGGCCTGTTTCCAGGCTGTATATCTCTATGACTCAATTTTACTTTCCTTTAAGTCTATGAATCCCAGGGTCCTCAGGGAGGTGGCTCTAAAAATAGTGGACACATTGGTGATCATTTTCCAATGTTCAACAGATTCAGGATCAGTCCCTGTGGATTGGAGGATAGCTAATGTTATCCCACTGTTCAAGAAAGGAGCGAGAGAGAAAACGGGGAATTACAGACCAGTTAGCCTGACTTCGGTGGTGGGAAAGATGCTGGAGTCAATTATTAAAGAGGTAATAATGGGGCATTTGGATAGCAGTGAAAGGATTAGTCCAAGTCAACATGGATTTATGAAAGGAAAATCATGCTTGACTAATCTTCTGGAATTCTTAAGGATGTGACAAGTAAAATGGATGAAGGGGTGCCAGTGGATGTAGTGTATCTAGACTTTCAGAAAGCCTTTGATAAGGTCCCGCACGGGAGACTGGTGACTAAAATTAGAGCACATGTATTGGGGGTAGGGTGTTGACGTGGATAGAAAATTGGTTGGTAGACCGGAAGCAAAGAGTAGGAGTGAACGGGTCCTTTTCAGAATGGCAGGCAGTGGCGAGTGGAGTGCCGCAAGGCTCGGTGTTGGGGCCGCAACTGTTTACCATATATATTAATGATTTGGAAGAGGGAATTAGGAGCAACACTGGCAAGTTTGCAGATGACACAAAGCTGGGTGGCAGTATGAACTGTGAAGAGGATGTTAGGAGGTTGCAGGGTGACCTGGACAGGTTGAGTGAATGGGCAGGTGCGTGGCAGATGCAGTATAAGATAGATAAATGGGGGCAGATTATTATCTCAATGGGGTTAGGTTAGGTAAGGGAGGTGCAGTGAGACCTGGGCGTCCTTGTACACCGGTCACTGAAAGTTGGCGTGCAGGTACAGCAGGCAGTGAAGAGAGCTAATGGAATGTTGGACTTCATAATAAGAGGATTTCAGTATAGGAGTAAAGAGGTTCTTCTGCAGTTGTATAGTGCTCTGGTGAGACCACATCTGGGGCATTGTGTACAGTTTTGGTCTCCTAATTTGAGGAAGGACATCCTTGTGATTGAGGCAGTGCAGCGTAGGTTCACGAGATTGATCCCTGGGATGGCGGGACTGTCATATGAGAAAAGATTGAAAAGACTAGGCTCGTATTCACTGGAGTTTAGAAGGATGAGGGGGTTCTTATAGAAACATATAAAATTATAAAAGGACTGGACAAGCTAGATGCAGGAAAAATGTTCCCAATGTTGGGTGAGGCCAGAACCAGGGGGCCACAGTCTTAGAATAAAGGGGAGGTCATTTAAGACTGAGGTGAGAAAAAACTTTTTGACCCAGAGAGTTGTGAATTTATGAAATTCCCTGCCACAGAGGGCAGTGGAGGCCAAATCACTGGATGGATTTAAGAGAGAGTTAGATAGAGCTCTAGGGGCTAGTGGAGTCAAGGGATATGGGGAGAAGGCAGGCACGGGTTAGTGATAGGGGACGATCAGCCATGATCACAATGAATGGCGGTGCTGGCTCGAAGGGCCGAATGGCCTACACCTGCCCCTATTTTCTATGTTTCTATATGAAGATATCCTAAACCAGTTATATTTTTTATTAGTCTTCTAAATTTTAAATGGGGAGTCATATTTGCTAATTATTATTTAAATATGAAATTTTCCTTCAAGGCATAAAAAGCTCATCAGAGATATTTATCCTGAATTATCATCATGCTTTATTGGTCCCATTGCATCTAATCTGTTTTCTAGCAACCTGATTCATCTGTACACTTATAAGATGAAATCAAAGTTTTGAGATACTTTTGTGAATTATACAAAACCTCACATTTTCTGCCAAATTCCAACCTAGTCACTGCGTGAAAACATGCTCTACATTTCAAAGTCTCACATCAACCAGTGAAGAAAAGAGAACAGAGAACTTCAAAATGCACAGTAAACCTTTAATCATCTCAGCGTTTATTCTGTTTAAAAAAAAAAACACTTCTGGCCCCTTCTCAATCTCAGCTGCCAACTAACAAAGCAGAAATGTCGCAGGATTGCAAACATCACTTTCTTACTCAATCTCTTTAGTTTTCGACGAACATAGACGTCCGAGGATGGGTCTCGACCCGAAACGTCACCCATTCCTTCTATCCAGAGATGCTGCTTGTCCCACTGAGTTGCTCCAGTACTCCAGTAAACATGCATCTGCAGTTCCTTCTTAGACAGCAAGCAGGTACAGCAAGCAGTGAAGAAAGCGAATGGCATGTTAGACAATAGACAATCGACAATATGTGTAGGAGTAGGCCATTCGGTCCTTCGAGCCAGCACCGCCATTCAATGTGATCATGGCTGATCATCCCCAATCAGTACCCTGTTCCTGCCTTCTCCACATATCCACTGACTCTGCTATCTTTAAGAACCCTATCTAGCTCTCTCTTGAAAACATCCAGAGAACCCGCCTCCACCGCCCTCTGAGGCAGAGAATTCCACAGACTCACAACTCTCTGTGAGAAAAAGTGTTTCCTTGTCTCCGTTCTAAATGGCTTACCCCTTATTCTTAAACTGTGGCCGCTGGTTCTGGAATCCCCCAACATCGGGAGCATGTTTCCTGCCTCTAGCGTGTCCAAACCCTTAAAAATCTTATATGTTTCAATGAGATACCCTCTCATCCTTCTAAACTCCAGAGTGTACAAGCCCAGCTGCTCCATTCACTCAGCATATGACAGTTGGCCTTCATAACAAGAAGAGTTGAGTATAAGGAGCAAAGAGGTCCTTCTGCAGTTGTACATGCGCCTAGTGAGACCACACCTGGAGCATTGTGCGTAGTTTTGGCCTCCTATTTTGAGGAAGGACATTCTTGCTATTGAGGGAGTGCAGCGTAAATTCACGAGGTTACTTCACGGGATGGCGGGACTGTCATATGCTGAGAGAATGGAGGGGCTGGGCTTGTACCCTCTGGAGTTTAGAAGGATGAGAGGAGATCTTATTGAAACATGAAAGATTATTAAGGGTTTGGACACGCTAGAGGCAGGAAACATGTTCCCGATGTTGGGGGAGTCCAGAACCAGGATCCACAGTTTAAGAATAAGGGATACGCCATTTCGAACGGAGATGAGGAAACACTTTTTCTCACAGAGAGTTGTGAGTCTGTGGAATTCTGTGGAATTCTCTGTGGAATTCTGTCTCAGAGGGCGGTGGAGGCCGGTTCTCTGGAAACTTTCAAGAGCGAGCTAGGTAGATCTCTTAAAGATAGCGGAGTCAGAGGATATAGGGAGAAGGCTGGAATATGGTACTGATAGGTGATGATCAGCCATGATCACATTGAATGGCGGTGCTGGCTCGAAGTGCCGAATGGCCTGCTCCTGTTCCTATTGTCTATTGTCTGCACTATCATAGAGGATGTAAAGAGACTCTCTACACTCACCCTATCTATTCCCAGTGATTCTGTACACCCTTTCAGATCACCCTCTGCACTCTCTGAACCCGCTATGCACTCTTCCCAGCTGAGTAAGTCATAAGTGATAGGAGCAGAACTAGGCCAATCGGCCCATCAAATCTACTCCGCCATTCAATCATGGCTGATCTATCTCTCAGTATCTCAAACTGTGAAAGGCACCAGCACTAGCCAAAAATAAACAGTTTTGTTATGCAGCATTATTCATGACCTCAGGACTTCCTGAAGCAACAAAACAATATTTCTGAAGTCTAGCGGCTATGATAACGGAAATTAAGTTCCACACACAAACTCCCACTGAAGGCTTGTTGATAATTACCAGATCATTTGTTTTAACTTTGTTGATGGAAAGATAAGGATATCTATGACAATTCTAAAGACTGCCGTGGTATATTTTACCTTCATCACTCATCAAATACTTTGCGTTACATCAAACTTTATATTAACTTATTCTAATTTTTGTATACTTACTCTGAATTAGAATGAGCATGGTTGGACAGCTCGAATGCCTGAGGAACTAAAGGGCCTATCCCACTTAGGCGACTTTTTCAGCGACTGCCGGCACCCGTCATAGGTCGTTACGGTTGAAAGCATGTTGAAAACCCAGCGACGACCAGAACAAGGTACGACTCTTTGGGCGACTACTCACGACCATACAGGCTTCACCCCGCGACATGTCGCCTGTACGGTCGTGAGTCGTCTCCTCAGTCGCCCAAAGAGTCGTAGCGTCTTTCTGGTCGCCGCTGGATTTTCAACATGTTGAACATTTTTGCTGACCTGCAACAACCTATGACGGGTGCTGGAAGTCGCCGAAAAAGTTGCGTAAGTGGGACTGGCCCTTAAGGGATCTACAGAGAGTGGAGAACTATGGAGGGTTCATGGCCCCGACCATGGGTGAACAAAGCAGGAGGACTGACTGAACCTTGTTGCCTTCCACCACAGTGAAGAACGCTGTGGTGGATGTTTGTGTTAAATCCTATTGTGTATTGTGTGTTCTTTTTAAGTGTATCGCTGCTGGCAAATTCATTTCACTGCACCTTCGGGTGTATGTGACCAATAAAATTGACTTTGACTTTGACCTTCAACCCCTAACCCCCGTACTCATCAAGATGGGCCGAAGAACCTGTTTCCTCGCTGCATGGCTCCATGAAACTGGCGTTGTAGGGGAGTTCAGTACGCGGGTGAACTGGGCAGCGTCTAGCCTTGTAATGCAACTAGTCTTTCTGTCAGACTCTACACTGGTATTCAGCGATGCACTGAATCTCCTCAATCTTCTAAAGCAGTAGAGGCGTGGAAGAGGTTTCGTTGTAATTGCAACAATGTCATCATCGGCGGTCACTGGAAATGAGTATGACTGTCCTCTCATGGAGGACGCCTGTGCGTGACTTTGTTTAACGTGGGGAGACTGGTGCACAGACAGCCACCCCACGGTCCTTGACAGATCTGGGTCAGGATCCAGTGGCATGGAGTCCAAGACGACCGGAGACCCTTTTCTGCTGCAGCCTTCATCCGCCTTCCCAGCCGTTGTGACGCTCCACTAAGGTCAGCCATCATCCTCCGCCTGTTCCACCGTTGAGGTCTTAGTTGGATTGCTCTTTGTCAGAGACCTCCCCCTCGACCTTACCGCCATGGGTTGCCCTACCAGGAGCATAGCTCCAGACAGCATCGCTCTCAGGATCTCAGGTCCACACAAGCTTGCATCAATGTGCTGGGTTCACCACAGACCTTTAGTGGGACATTAGACTTTAGAGGTACAGCATAGAAACAGGCCCTTCGGCCCACCGAGTCCACGCTGACCAGCGATCACCGCATACATTAACACTATCCTACTTGCACTTGGGATAATTTGTAATTTTACTGAAGTCAATTAGCCGACAAACCTATATGTTTGTGTAGACAATAGACAATCACAATAGGTGCAGGAGTAGGCCATTCGAGTCAGGAGTAGGCCCTTTGAGCCAACACCGCCATTCTATGTGATCATGGCTGATCATCCCCAATCAGTACCCCATTCCTGCCTTCTCCCCATATCCCCTGACTCCGCTGTCTTCAAGAGCCCAATCTAACTCTCTCTTGAAAGTATCCAGAGAACCTGCCTCCACCACCCTCTGAGGCAGAGAATTCCGCAGACTCACCACTCTCTGTGAGAAAAAGTGTTTCCTCGTCTCCGTTCTAAATGGCTTACTCCTTATTCTTAAACTGTGGCCCCTGGTTCTGGACTCCCCCAACATCGGGAACATGTTTCCTGCCTCAAGTGTGTCCAAGCCCTTAACAATCTTATATGTTTCAATGAACTCCAATCTCATCCTTCTAAACTCCATTGGGGATGATCAGCCGTGATCAGTGAATAGCGCTGCTGTCTCTAAGGGCCGAATGGCCTACTCCTGCACCTATTGTCTATTGTCTATTGTATAATGACCCCCTCCAGAGCCGGCACATCCTTCCTCAGATAACTGCTCACAATGTCCTGATTCATAATTCATTCTCTTTCGTTGCATTATTCCAGCCACATCGCTCCAGGAAGAAAAAATAGCCAAAGGCGGTGTAACGGTGCGTCGGTTAGTTCTGATCCAACCTCCAGGGATCTCTCCGGACTCTTGACATCAGGCATATTCCGTGTGGTTCTGGTCGCTCCTTTACACCATGGAGAGAGAAGGCAGGAACGGGGTACTGATTGGGGATGATCAGCCATGATCACATTGAATGGCGGTGCTGGCTCAAAGGGCCGAATGGCCTACTCCTGCACCTATTGTCTATTGTCTATCGGATGCCTCCAAGATGGTGGCCAACCCTGGTGACTCTATGAGTGCTAGCCGCAAAAGCAGATCCACAATCACGCACTACAATCGCTCCACACTCTTGTATCTCTACTCTGTGTTCAAAAGGGAACTGCAGATGCTGGAATATCGAAGGTACACAAAATTGCTGGGGAAACTCAGCGGGTGCAGCAGCATCTATGGAGCGAAGGAAATAGGCGACGTTTCGGGCCGAAACCCTTCTTCAGACTGATGGGGGGTGGGGAGAGAAAGAAGGAAAAAGGGAGGAGGAGGAGGAGCCCGAGGGCGGGCGGATGGGAGGGTGGGAGGAGACAGCTAGAGGGTGAAGGAAGGGGAGGAGACAGCACAGGCTAGCCAAATTGGGGGAATTCAATGTTGATGCCATAAGGACGCAAGGACCCCAGACGGAATATGAGGTGCTGTTCCTCCAATTTCCGCTGTTGCTCACTCTGGCAATGGAGGAGACCCAGGACAGAGAGGTCGGATTGGGAATGGGAGGGGGAGTTGAAGTGCTGAGCCACCGGGAGGTCAGGTAGGTTATTGCGGACTGAGCGGAGGTGTTCGGCGAAACGGTCGCCCAACCTACGCTTGGTCTCACCGATGTAAATCAGCTGACATCTAGAGCAGCGGATGCAGTAGATGAGGTTGGAGGAGATACAGGTGAACCTTTGTCTACTCTGACAGCAACAGTTCTTACTTTACCTTGCACTAAACTAAACCTTATCAAGCTTTTGTTGCGTGCTAACCAGTCAGGGGAAAGACAATACATGATTACGATCCTGTATCTAATACATTGTGGACGGCTCGATTGTAATGATGTATTGATTGTCTTTCCGCTGACTGGATAGCACGCAACAAAAAGCTTTTCACTGTACCTCGGTACACGTGACAATAAACTAAACTGATAAACTAAATCTACCCAACACATTTGGGACAATTTGCAAAGGGCCATTTAACCTACAAACATGTACCTCTTTGGAGCGTGGGAGGAAACCGGAGCACCCGGAGCAAACCCACATGCTCACGGGGAGAACGTGCAAACTCCGCACAGACAGCACCCGTAATCAGGATCGATACTGTATGGCAGTAGCTCTACCACTGCACATTGAGCTGGCCGTGTTATTTATGCAGCCTCAGACCAAGATAGTTAAGCACAATCATAGATGCGTGCAAGAATTTCACACAAAGGCTGGTAGTTTTGAGTTAAACGTTGGTGGGTGTATGGAACGAGCTGCCAGAGGAGGTAGTTGAGGGAGGGGAGGGTCAGGTCGGGGTGAGTTCCCCCCGCCGCGGGCACCATGTCATCCCGTGCTACCCGCTCCATGGTTGGATAGTCGGCGACTAAACCGGCTCCCCCACCTGGTTTGCCAGGTGAGGAGGGGGCTGTGGACCCCCAGCAGGACCAAAAACAAGACCTGTCAAAGGGTGGATGAGCTTCTAGCGAGCCAACGGCCATCCACACTTCTGTAGAAGTTGCGATCACTGTCGTACACGGCATTGTAAGGCACCGTGCCCGTTGATGGTATCAACCATGATGATGATGATGAGATGATGATGATGAGAATATGATGATGAGATTATATGATGAGATGATGATGATGATGATGATGATGATGATGATGAGATGATGATGATGATGATGATGATGAGATGATATGATGGTTAGATGATATGATGATGAGATGATCATGATGATGAGAATATGATGATGAGATTATATGATGAGATGATATGATGATGAGATTATTTGATGATGTGACGATGATGATGATGATGATGATGATGATGATGATGATGATGATGATGATGATGATGATGATGATGATGATGATGATGATGATGATGATGATTGATAACTATTACAATGTTTAAGCAACATTTGGACAGGTACATGGATAGACAGGTTTAGAGGGATGTGAGCCAAACGCAGGCAGGTGGGACAAGAACACACTGGCTTCTAAAAGACCTGTTTCATCTGTACTTTCCCCTCTAATTTTCCTGTAACCCGCTCACTCTCATTTGCTCACAAAATCCGCTTTGACACCGGATCACTCTTGGGATCATTTACAGGAGCCAATTAATCAGCCAGTGCATCAGGGAGGAAACCCCACGCACCCAAAGGAACCCTCGCAGCCTCGGGGAAAACATGCAAGACATTTTTGTTTGCGACTCGACTAACTGCTTTTCCCAATGGCTGTCAAAAGATAAACTCGCCTGAAGCTGAACTGCTAAAACCTGAAGAGTCATAGAGTCATACGGTGTGGAAACAAGCCCTATGCCCCACGTTCATCAGTTCATAGGTTGGAGGAGAAGAATCAAGCCAATTTGGCCCATTGAGTCTACTCTGCCATTCTATCTATCATTCCCTCCCAACCCCATTCTCCTGCCTTCTCCCCATAACCCCTGACACCCAAGCCCACACCAAGCCAACATGTCCCATCTACACTAGTCCCACCTGCCAGCGTTTGGCTCACATCCCTCTAAACCTGTCCTATCCACGTATCTGTCTAAATGTTTCTTAAACACTGCAATAGCCCCTTGCTCTTGATCCCCCTACTCAAGTATAAAACTGTGTATCTTACCGAATCTATTCCTCTCATGATCTTATACCCCTGTTATCAGCAGTTGGCTGTTATCAGGGAACTGAACCATCCTACCGCAACCAGAGAGTAGTGCTGAACTACTACCTACCTCATTGGTGACCCTCGGACTATCCTTAATCGTACTTTACTGGCTTTACCTTGCACTAAATGTTATTCTATTATCATGTATCTGTACACTGTAAATAGTTCGACTGTAATCATGTATTGTCTTTCTGCTGACTGGTTAGCACGCAGCAAAAACGTTTAACATGTTGAAAAATGTCCACGAGAGCCCCGAGTACCGACGAGCGGCCATTACCGTAAATCTCCGAGTTCGAATCAGGGCAAACTCGGGAGAACTCTTGGAATGAACTCGTACCGTGGGACAGGGGTTTAAGATTGGGGTCTTTGAGGAGTTACGCAGTGACTCATCGGGACGTAACCCTCTTTAGCCCTGTGTGGGATCTTGGTCAGCGGATTGAAGCAGGTCCGACAGACTTGGGCTTGACCGGTCAGAGCTAGCCCTTTGATCCTGTAACCGGAAGGTTCTTTTGTTTCCTTCAACAAGTTGCAGATATTGATCTGGACATTGACTGGGGCTGTGATGCTGAGCGCCGCAGAAGCAGAACATGACCTGAGGGTCATGGAAATCCTTCAGAGCTTTGGCATATCAAAGGCAAGATTCAATCAGCTTTGTGCCTTGCGGGGGGAGATATCGGATTTGCTGGTAATCCTATGCTTCTCAACAGAATACTTCCAGCACCTGACAATTTTGGATTTCAACATTCTCATCTCGTTGCATGGTACTTTTGAAACCTGTTTGATTGGATCAGTCATTCTGAGATCTGTCCTTGCCTCTGCTCCTTCTTTAATTCCACTTAGTGTCAGCTGAGAAAGCCAGGACATGAGCAGGAGTTTAGGTTTGATTCCATTGAGTGGAGTGCACACACGGTACATATAATTGCATATACATTCATCCTTCATGCACTCACTGGAATGAAACCCTTTTTCCCTTTTCAGGTACAATTAAAGGATCGTAGAAGGATGAGGGGAGACCTCATTGAAACTTACCGAATAGTGAAAAGCCTGGATAGAGTGGATGTGGAGAGGATGTTTCCACTGGTGGGAGAGTCTAGGACCAGAGGTCAAGAGACAATAGACAATAGGTGCAGGAGTAGGCCATTCGGCCCTTCGAGCCAGCACCCCAATCAATGTGATCATGGCTGATCATCCCCAATCAGTACCCCTTTCCTGCCTTCTCCCCATATCCCCTGACTCCGCTATCTTTAAGAGCCCTATCTAGCTCTCTCTTGAAAGCATCCAGAGAACCGGCCTCCACCGCCCTCTGAGACAGAGAATTCCACAGGCTCACAACTCTCTGTGAGAAAAAGTGTTTCCTCCTCTACGTTCTAAATGGCTTACTCCTTATTCTTAAAATAAACCTGAGGTCATAGCCTCAGAATGAAAGGAAACATAGAAACATAGAAACTAGGTGCAGGAGTAGGCCATTCTGCCCTTCGAGCCTGCACCGCCATTCAATATGATCATGGCTGATCATCCAACTCAGTATCTTGTAACTGCCTTCTCTTCATACCCCCTGATCCCTTTAGCCACAAGGGCCACATCTAACTCCCTCTTAAATATAGCCAATGAACTGTCCTCAACTACCTTCTGTGGCAGAGAGTTCCAGAGATTCACCACGCTCTGTGTGAAAAATGTTTTTCTCATTTCAGTCCAAAAGGATTTCCCCTTTATCCTTAAACTGTGACCCCTTGTTCTGGACTTCCCCAACATCGGGAACAATCTTCCTGCATCTAGCCTGTCCAACCCTTAAGAATTTTGTAAGTTTCTATAAGATCCCCCCTCAATCTTCTAAATTCTAGCGAGTACAAGCCGAGTCTTTCCAGTCTTTCTTCATATGAAACTCCTGACATCCCAGGAATCAGTCTGGTGAACCTTCTCTGTACTCCCTCTATGGCAAGAATGTCTTTCTTCAGATTTGGAGACCAAAACTGTACGCAATACTCC
This sequence comes from Amblyraja radiata, assembly GCF_010909765.2. Lineage (NCBI taxonomy): Eukaryota > Metazoa > Chordata > Chondrichthyes > Rajiformes > Rajidae > Amblyraja > Amblyraja radiata. Next base: position 128,132,044 of record NC_045958.1, read on the forward strand.
AGGTGTGGTCTCACCAATACCCTGTACAACTGCAGTAGAACCTCCCTGCTCCTATACTCAAATCCTTTTGCTATGAATGCTAACATACCATTTGCTTTCTTCACTGCCTACTGCACCTGCATGCCTACTTTCAATGACTGGTGTACCATGACACCCAGGTCTCGTTGCATCTCCCCTTTTCCTAATCGGCCACCATTTAGATAATAGTCTACTTTCCTTTTTTTCCCACCAAAGTGGATAACATCACATTTATCTACATTATACTGCATCTGCCATGCATTTGCCCACTCCCCCAGCCTATCCAAGTCACCTTGCAGCCTCCTAGCATCCTCCTCACTGCTAACACTTCCCCCCAGCTTCGTGTCAACCGCAAACTTGGAGATGTTGCATTCAATTCCCTCGTCCAAATCATTAATATATATTGTAAATAGTTGGGGTCCCAGCAATGAGCCTTGCGGTACCCCACTAGTCACTGCCTGCCATTCTGAAAAGGACACGTTTACTCCTGCTCTTTGCTTTCTGTTTGCCAGCCAGTTCTCTATCCACATCAATACTGAACCCCCAATACTGTGTGCTTTAAGTTTGTATACTAATCTCTTATGTGGGACCTTGTCGAAAGCCTTCTGAAAGTCCAGATAAAACACATCCACTGGTTCTCCCCTATCCACTCTACTAGTTACATCCTCGAAAAATTCTATAAGATTCGTCAGACATGATTTACCTCTCGTAAATCCATGCTGACTTTGTCCAATGATTTCACCACTTTCCAAATGTGCTGCTATCCCATCTTTAATAACTGACTAGCAGTTTCCCCACGACCGATGTTAGACTAACTGGTCTGTAATTCCCCGTTTTCTCACTCCCTCCCTTTTTAAAAATTGGGGTTACATTAGTTACCTTTGGAAAGGATTGCTTCCGAGTTCTAATGTGAAGATAGACACCAAATGCTGCAGTAACTCAGCGGAACAGGCAGAATCTCCAGAGAGAAGGATTGGGTGATGTTTCAGGTTGAGACCCTGCTTCAGACTCTAAGTTCTAATTCTGCTCTGACAACTAATGAACTTATGAATTTACGGACTGTAGATGGTGGTTTATACCAAAGATTTAGATTTAGCGATTTAGAAATACAGAGATACTCTGACCCTTCAGCCCACCGACCCCGCACTGACCAGCGATCACCCTGAGCACTCGCACTATCCCACACACCAGGGACAATTTACAATTTCACCATTTTACCACAGACATTTAACCTACAAACCTGCACGTCTGTGGAGTGTGGGAGGAAACCGGAGCACCCGGTGAAAACCCAAACAGGTCATGGGGAGAACGTGCAAACTCCGTACAGACAGCACCCGCAGTCAGGATGGAACCCGGGTCTCCGGCACTGTGAGGCAGCAACTCTACCGCTGCCCCACCGTGAAGTCTGTAATTCAGGAATTTATTTGAGTGGTATAACCATAATCTGATGTAATAAAAATGACCTACAGATACAGGTTTATACCAAAGATAGACACAGAGTGCTGGAGTAACTCAGCGGGTCAGGCAGCATCTGTGGAGAACATGGATAGATGACGTCACAAAAAATGGGATTAGGAGGGATAGATACATCAGTCATGATTGAATGGCGAAGTAAAGTCGATGGGCCGAATGGCCTAATTCTGCTCTAATTCCTTATGACCTCATGAGCACATACACCACAACTTGTATGTGTTTTCGTGTGTGTGTGTGCGCGTGTCTGTGTGTATATATGCAAGTGCATGCATCTATGTTTGAATGTGTCTTTATGTGTTCATTTTTGTATGCATTTGTGCGTTTTTCTCTGTGCATGTTTTGTGCATGGTTTGCGTGTGTGTGTGTCCATGTGCGTGTGTCTGTGTGCACCTTTGCAATTGTGTGTGTCCGTGTGTGTGTCTGCACCTGTGTGTATCTGTGTGTGTGTGTGTGTGGGTGTGTGGGTGTATTTGTGTGTGTTTGTCTCTGCATTTGTGTATGTTTTGTGTGTGCTTATGCAAGTGTGTGTGTGTGTGTCTGTGTGCACCTGTGTAATGGTGAGTGTCAGTGTCTGTGTGTGCTTTGGTATATGTATCTGTATGTGTGTGCATATGTTTGTGTATGTGTGGGCATCTTTATGTGTATTTGTGCATTTGTCTCTGCGTCTGTGTATGCTTCACGTGTATATGCATGTGTGTGTCTGCCTGTGTGCATCTGTGTCATTGTTTGTTTCTGCGTGTGCGTAAGCATATATGTTTCTGTGTGTGTGTGTGTGTGTGTGTGTGTGTGTGTGTGTGTGTGTGTGTGTGTGTGTGTGTGCATAAGTGAATATGTCTCTGTATGTGTGTGTGTGAGTGTATACGGCCTGTGAAACTGTGTCATTGTTTGCGTCTGTATGTTCACATGTGTACATTTGTCTGCATGTGTGTGCGTATCTGTATTCTGCATGTGTACGCATGTGTGAGCGGCTGTCTCAATGTGTGCATCACACACACACACACACACCCACACACACACACACACACACACACACACACACACACACACACACACACCCACACACACACACACACACACACACACACACACACACACACACACACACACACACATACGCACATATTCACATACATACACACACACACCGCACATTCACACACACACACACACACACCCACACACACGCACATTCACACACACACACACACACACACACACACACACACACACACACACACACACACACACACACACACACACACACACACACACACACACCACACACACACACACACACACCACGCACGCACACACACACACACACCTTCAACAGCACATACACACACACACACACACACCACACACACACACACACACCACGCACATATTCACATACATACACACACACACGCACACACTTCACACACACACACCCCACACACACACACACACGCAACAGGCAACACATCCCACACATCACACACTACACACACACACCCCACCACACACACCACAGCACACACACACAGGCACCCCCACAGACACACACACACCCACACACACACCACACAACTACACCACACACAACACACCACACACACACAGTTCACAACCACCTGCACACACCCATGACAACAAGGAGCGTATGCACCCACACACCACACACACCTACAGACATACACACACACAAACCAGACCAACACACACCACACACCACATACACACACCAACACACACACAACACATACACACAGATATAACACACCACACACACACACATATGATATACACACACCACACACACACACACACACAACATCACACACACACACACACATATTATACACACCACCCACTCCACACACATATATACACACACACACACACACATACACACACACACATACACAACACACACACACACACACCACACACCACACACACACACGTGGGAGCAGGCAGCTGGAGTAACTGTGCGCTGGTCTGGTCCGTCAGAAAACATCAGCGTTCTCCAACATGACGGCTGCTTCCTGCAAACAAGTACTTTCTCCTTTCAACACGCTTAACATTGAAGATTGACTGATGGCCTCCAGCTCATTCACTGACCCCTTGCCCTTGTGGAAACAAGCCACTGGCTGCCTTGCAGCACACTATTTGTTTATGGAGAACTCGACATTCTCTCTGTAAATCCACTATCAACTTACTGGCCAATATTTCCGTGAGTCTTCTGTCATTTACCCAATGAATGGCCAAAACATCGCCAACAAACTGGGCCTGGACTCGCTGGAGTTTAGGAGAATGAGGAGGAACCTTATTGAAACTTACAGAATAGTGAAAGGCTTGGATAGAGTGGATGTGGAGAGGATGTTTCCACTAGTGGGAGAGTCTGGGACTAGAGCTCACAGCCTCAGAATTAAAGGATGTTCCTTTAGAAAGGAGATGAGGAGGAATTTCTTCAGTCAGGGTGGTGAATCTGTGGAATTCATTGCCACAGACGGCTGTGGAGGCTAAGTCAGCGGATATTTTTAAGGTAGAAATTAATAGATTCTTGATTAGTACGCGTGTCAGAGGTTATGGGGAGAAGGCAGAGAATGGGGTCGGGAGGGAGAAATAGATCAGCCATGATTGAATGGCGTAGTAGACTTGATGGGCTGAATGGCCTAATTCTACTCCCATCACATGAGGGGATAGGGGCGGGGAGGGGGGGGGGGGGGAAATGGGAGAAATGGGTCTAGGCAGGAGTGGAAGAAGGCAGGGGGGTGGGGGGCGGGGGGGGGGGGTGGATTCGGTGGGGGGGGGGGGGGGGGGATATTGCCTAAATTTGGAGAATTCAGTGTTCAAACCATTGCGTGCCAGAACATCGACTTTGGTCTTCTTGTATATGGCACCAAAATATGGCGACAAGTGAAAGTGTGAGCTAGTTATAGTGATACACCGTGGAAACAGGCCCTTCGGCCCAACTTGCCCACACTGACCAACATGTCACATCTACAATAGTCCCACATGCCTGCGTTTGGCCTATATCCCTCCAAACCTGTCCTATCCATGTACCTGACTAACTGCTTCTTAAATGTTAGGATAGTCCCAGCCTCAACGACCTCCTCTGGCAGCTTGTTCCATACACCCACCACCCTTTGTGTGAAAAGGTTACCCCTCAGATTGCTATTAAATCCTTCCCCCCCTCACTTTAAACATATATCCTCTGGTCCTCAATTTACTTACTCTAGGCGAGACTATACATCTAACCGATCTATTCCTCTCTTGATTTTATACACCTCTATAAGATCACCCCTCATCCTCCTGCACTCCATGGAATAGAGACCCTGCCTACTCAACCTCTCCCTATAGCTCACACCCTCTAGTCCTGGCAACATCCTCGTAAATCTTCTCTGAACCCTTTCAAGCTTGACAATATCTGTCCAATAGCTTGGTGCCCAGAACTGAACACAATATTCTAAATGCAGCCTCACCAACGGCAGTGACTAGTGGGGTGCCGCAAGGCTCGGTGCTGGGACCACAGTTATTTACAATATATATTATCGATTTAGACAAGGGAATTAAATGTGACATCTCCAAGTTTGCGGATGACACAAAGCTGGGTGGCAGTCTGAGCTGCGAGGTGGATGCTATGAGGCTGCAGGGTGACATGGACAGGTTGAGTGAGTGGGCAGATGCATGGCAGATGCAGTATTAGGTGGATAAATGTGAGGTTATCTACTTTGGTGGCAAGAACAGGAAAGCAGATTGTTATCTGAATAGTACACAAAATTGCTGGGGAAACTCAGCGGGATCTGAATAGTGTCAGATTAGGAAAAGGGGAGGTGCAACGAGACCCGTGTGTGCTTGTATATCAGTCACTAAAAGTAAGTATGCAGGTACAGCAGGCAGTGAAGTAAGCTAATGACACGTTGGCCTTCATTGCAAGAGGATTTGAGATTAGGAGTTGTACAGGGCCCTGGTGAGACCGCACCTGGTGTATTGTGTGAAATTTTGGTCTCCTAATTTGAGGAAGGACATTCTTGCTATTGAGGGAGTGCAGGTTCACCAGGTTAATTCCCGGGATGGCGGGACTGTCATATGATGAGAGAATGGGTCGACTGGGCTTGTATTCACTGGTATTTAGAAGGATGAGAGGGCATCTTATAGAAACAGATCCAATTCTTAAAGGATTGGACAGGCTAGATGCAGGAAAAATGTTCCTGATGTTGGGGGAGTCCAGAATCAAGGATCACAATTTAAGAATAAGGGGGAAACCATTTAGGACTGAGATGAGGAAAAACTTTTTCACCTAGAGAGTTGTGAATCTGTAAAATGCTCTGCCACAGAAGGCAGTGGAGGCCAATTCAATTGATGTTTTCAAGATGGAGTTAGATTTAGCTTTTTGGGGTAACGGAATCAAGGGATATGGGGAGAAAGCAGGAACGGGGTACTGATTTTAAATGATCAGCCATGATGATATTGAATGGTGGTTGAATTCGAAGGGCCGAATGGCCTACTCTTGCACCTATTTTTCTATGTTTCTATGTTCCATGTTTATACAATTGCAACATGACCTCCCAACTTCTATACGCTGACTGATGAAGGCCTATGTGCCAAAAGCCTTTATGACCAGCCTATCTCCCTGCCACTCCACCTTCAAGGAATAAGTGTGAGCGATGCTAAAACAATTTCACTGTGCACTGCACACATGGCAACAAAACACCGTTAAACCATTGATTGGATAGTAAGCTTCCTTGTGGAATATAAGGTAGACAAAAATGTTGGAGAAACTCAGCGGGTGAGGCAGCATCTATGGAGCGAAGGAATAGGTGACGTTTTGGGTCCTAACCCGTCTTCAGACTGATGTGGGGGTGAGGGAGGGGGGTGGGAAGAAAGGAAGAGGCGGAGACAGTGGGCTGTGGGGGAGCTGGGAAGGGGAGGGGAAGGAGGGAGAAAGCAAGGACTACCTGAAATTGGAGACGTCAATGTTCATACCGCTGGGGTGTAAACTACCCAAGCGCAATATGAGGTGCTGCTCCTCCAATTTGCGGTGGGACTCACTCTGGCCATGGAGGAGGCCCAGGACAGAAAGGTCGGATACGGAATGGGAGGGGGAGTTGAAGTGCTGAGCCACCGGGAGATCAGGTTGGTTAATGCGAACCGAGCGGAGGTGTTGGGCGAAGCGATCGCCAAGCCTGCGCTTGGTCTCACCGATGTAGAGCAGCTGACACCTAGAGCAGCGGATGCAATAGATGAGGTTGGAGGAGGTGCAGGTGAACTTCTGCCTCACCTGGAGTGTGTTTTTCATGTTCCAGTTTGAGTTTAGTTTATTGTCACGTGTACCGAGGTACAGTGAAAAGTCTTTGCTGCATGCTAACCAGTCAGCGGAAAGACAATACATGATTACAATCGAGCCGTCCACAGTGTACAGATACATGATAAAGGCAATAATATGAATAATGTTTTGTGCAAGATAAATTACAGTAAAGTCTGATCAAAGATAGTCCGAGGGTCCCCAATGAGGTAGATAGTAGTTCAGCATTGCTCTCTGGTTGTGGTAGGATGGTTCAGTTGCCTGATAACAGCTGGGAAGAAACTGTCCCTGAATCTGGAGGTGTGCGTTTTCACACTTCTGTACCTCTTGCCCGATGGGAGAGGGGAGAAGAGGGAGTGATAACACAGAGAAGCTGTTTTTTAAAATATCTTGTGCATGCAAATGGTAAGCAAAATACAACTGAATGTGCAGGATATTATTAAATAGACTCATGTAATAAAATGTAAACAACTTCAGAACGAATGGAATTAAATAATTCAACAACTCCAAAGACAAGTTAATACACCTTGGTTTTGTATTGATACATTTTTGATTGAATGAATAAAACACAAGATTTCTGCTCCCATTTTTAGTGAATGACAACTTTTTGTGCCATAAATAATGCATTAAGAGCTTACAAATTTTCCTGCATTTCATCTTGCAATATTACATTGTGTTTTGGCTCCAGTTCTCCTCATGATTTACAGTCACAGAGTGATACAGCGTGGAAACAGGCCCTTCGGCCCAACTTGCCCACACTGTCCAACATGCCCCATCTACACTAGTCCCATCTGCCTGCATCTGGCCCATATCCCTCTAAATCGGTCCTATTTATGTTCCTGTCTAAATGTTTCTTAAACATTGAGGCAGTCCCTGCCCCAACTACCACCTCTGGCAGCTCGTTCCATACACCCACCACCCTCTGTGTGAAAATATTGCCCCTCAGGTTCCTATTAAATCTTTTCCCCCCATCTTAACCCATGTCCTCTGCTTCACAATTACCCTACTCTGGGTAAAAGACTCTGTGTATTCATTCTACTTAATCCTCTCATAATACTTCCTTAATCCTGCGCAAAAGTTTAGTTTAGTTTAGAGATACAGCACGGAAACAGGCCCTTTGGCCCACCGAGTCCGTGCTGACCAGCGATCCCCGCACACTAACACTATCCTACACACACTGGGGACAATGTACATTTATACCAAGCCAGTATAAGATACAGTAGCCTGAAAACTGTAACGTCCAGGTTCAGGAACAACTTCTACCCTATTAAAATATAAAAAATATGCTCTGAACATAGACTATTATCGTCACTATTATAGACAATAGACAATAGTCTGAAGAAGGGTTTCGGCCCGAAACGTTGCCTATTTCCTTCGCTCCATAGATGCTGCTGCACCCGCTGAGTTTCTCCAGCATTTTTGTGTAGCAGACAATAGAATTCTCCTGCCTTCTCCCCATACCTCCCCGCACCATCTCTGGAGAACATGGAGAGGTGACGTTTCGGGGCTGGACCATTCCACAGACAGCATTAGACAATAGACAATAGATAATATACAGTAGGTGCAGGAATAGGCCATTCAGCCCTTCAAGCCAGAACCACCATTCAATAGACAATAGACAATAGGTGCTGGAGTAGGCCATTCAATGTGATCATGGCTGATCATCCCCAATCAGTACCCCGTTCCGGCCTTCTCCCCATATCCCCTGACTCCGCTATCTTTAAGAGCCCTATCTAGCTCTCTCTTGAAAGTATCCAGAGAACCGGCCTCCACCGCCCTCTGAGGCAGAGAATTCCACAGACTCACAACTCTCTGTGTGAAAAAGTGTTTCCTCGTCTCCGTTGTAAATGGCTTACCCCTTATTCTTAAACTGTGTCCCCTGGTTCTGGGCTCAACATCGGGACCATGTTTCCTGCCTCTAGCATGTCCAAACCCTTAATAATCTTAATGTGTTTCAATAAGATACCCTCTCATCCTTCTAAATTCCGGTGTAAACAAGCCCAGCCGCTCCATTCTATCAACATATGACAGTCCCGCCATCCCGAGAATTAACCTTGTAAACCTACGCTGCACTCCCTCAATAGCAAGAATGTCCTTCCTTAGGGGACAAAACTGCACACAATACTCCAGGTGTGGTCTCACTGGGTCTCAACTGCAGAAGGACCTCTTTGCTCTTGTGCTTTTTTGTTGTTTGTTTATTTATGTGTGCATATGTTTGCCTGTGTGTATTAATATATCTGTTAGTTTGTGTATGTACACACACTGAACTTTTTTTCTCGTTGATGTTATTGTTTCCAGTGTCGTTTTTGTTTACAATGTTGGTGGGTGCGCAGCGAGACATCTGCCCTGCCAGCAGCGCGTTAGTCATTTCTACTTATTTTGGGTTTTTTTAGTATGTCCAAATGTGTGTTTTAGTGTTTCTCGGTGTGTCTTGTGTGGGGGGTGGTGTGGGGGGTAAAGGGGGAACCGCTCTTGGTCGCCTACTCCACGGAATGGCGACTTTTTCCATGTCGCTTCCCGCGCGGCCTAACACCATGGATTGGTGCGGCCTTTCCCGGAGACGGGCCCGGAGCTTCAGCAGCGGGCGCAGCGTGGATTTTTTCCGATCGCTGGTCAACCTGAAGCCGCGGTCTGCGGAGCTCCCAGCCGCGGGCGCGGCGTCCGGAACCTGGGATCCCTCGTTGGGGACCCCCGAAGGAGAAGAGCTCTGACCGCCGGGCCTGCAGCCTACTTCATCCTGAAGCCGCGGTCTCCGGTAGGGAAGCACCGATTTGGGATTTACCTTCCAGACGAGAGGGTCTGTACATCTGGCCGTCCGCAGCGGCGACTGCGGAGGTTTGTGGCCCCGATCACGGGGGAACAATGGAGGAGGACTGACTTTGGAGTGTGGGAGGAAACCGAAGATCTGGGAGAAAACCCACGTGGTCACGGGGAGAACGTACAGACTCCGTACAGGCAGCACCTGTAGTCGGGATGGAACCCGGGTCCCTGGCGCTGTGAGGCAGCAACTCTACCGCTGCACCACTGCTGGAACCATTTTCCCCCAAGGTGCAAGTATCCAATACTAGAGGGCATACGTTTAAGGTGAGAGGAGCAACGTTTAAAGGAGATGTGCGGGGCAGGTTTTTTTTCACACAGAGGGTGGTGGGTGCCTGGAACGCGCTGCCAGGGGTGGTGGTGGAGGCAGATACGATAGTGGTGTTTTGGAGAATTTTGGATAGGCTCATGGATATGCAGAGAATGGAGGGATATGGATCACATTGTTCCTGATGTTCCTGAGTCCAGAACCAGGGGCCACAGTTTAAGAATAAGGAGTAAGCCATTTAGAACGGATATGAGGAAACACTTTTTCACACAGAGAGTGGTGAGTCTGTGGAATTCTCTGCCTCAGAGGACAGTGGAGGCAGGTTCTCTGGATGCTTTCAAGAGAGAGCTAGATAGGGCTCTTAAAAATAGCGGAGATTGGGGGAAATGGGGAGAAGGCAGGAACGGGGTACTGATTGTGGATGATCAGCCATGTTCACATTGAATGGCGGTGCTGACTCGAAGGGCCAAATGGCCTACTCCTGCACCTATTGTCTATTGTCTATTGTCACATGCAGACAGGTAAGAGTTCATCTCTGCATTATGCGGGGCAAAGGGCCTGTTCCTGTGTTGTACTGTATGTTGTATGTTGTGGCAGGATGGTTCAGTTGCCTGATAACAGCTGGGAAGAAACTGTCCCTGAATCTGGAGGTGTGCGTTTGTTTTCACACTTCTGTACCTCTTGCCCGATGGGAGAGGGGAGAAGAGGGAGTGGCGGGTGCGACTGGCCCTTGATGATGCTGCTGGCCTTGCCGAGGCAGCGTGAGGTGTAGATGGAGTCAATGGAAGGGAGGTTGGTTTGTGTGATGATCGGGGCCGAAGATCCTATAGCGAGCAAGATGGTCCACTCGACGAAAAAGACGTAGTACGGTCATGGGCAGGTTCATGGGTAATTTTCGGCCCCATTTCCGTAACCGGCTTCCGTCTCCACACCAAAGATCCCGTAGCGGAGCAAAGATACTAGTGCGGAGACGGAAGCCGGTTACGGGAACATCCTCGTAAAAATCAAAGATCTTTGGTAAAAATCTTCTCATTTTCAGAAGTTTAATTTATTAACACAAACTGTTCCCCCGTAACGTTGATTACACTGCGAGTTGGGTCCGGTTACGGAAATAGATGAAAAAAAGGCCCTCGTTCCGCTCCGTTGCGTACTACATGTACAGTACAATACAATACAATACAATTTATTTGTCATTTGGACCCCTTGAGGTCCAAACTAAATGACGTTTCTGCAGCCATACATTACAAAACAAAAAGACCCGAGACACAACACAGTTTACACAAACATCCATCACCTCGCTGTGATGGAAGGCAAAAATACTTATCTCTCCACTGCACTCCCCCCCCCCCCCGATTTAAGAGTCAAAGTCAAAGCCCCCGGCTGGCGATGGCGATTGTCCCGCGGCCATTAAAGCCACGCCGGGTGATGCAAGGTCGCACACCGGGTCTTGGTGTTGGAGCCCCCGGCGTGCGCTCGCAAAGTCCCGCGGCCATTCCAAGCCGCGCGGGGCGATGGTAAGTGTCCCCGCTCCAGGTGCTCTTCAACCCCGCAACTCGGGCGGGAGAAGTCGCCGTTGCGGAAGCCCCGAAAAGCGGTCTCCCAGCAGGGACCCGCAGGCTCCCGGTGCCGCCGTCCGCCAGACCCGCAGTTGCAGCCTCCGAATCTCCGGGGGTCGGGTGGCAGCAGCGTTCACCACAGCTCCACCCGCTCCGGACTCGGCCAGCCCCGTGACGGTGAGTAGTCGGCAGCTCCACAACTGGAGCCCCAGATCGTTCCTGTTGGAGGCCGCTCCACGTTGCAGCCCCAACGACAACGGAGACCCGACAAAGAAAAGGTCGGGTCTCCCGTGCAGGGGAAAGATTTTAAAGTTACCCCCTTCCCCCACCCCACCCCCACCCCCCACACACACATACCCCAACAAAAAAAATGACAAAAACTACATAAAAACGAGACAATAAATAAAAAAAACACAGACGGACTACAGAGGCCGCTGCTGACAAGAGATACGCCGCCCACCAGAACTGTCAGCCCATTGCATTTAGCAGGAGTGGTCTATCTTGCTCCGCTATAGGATCTTTGGTCTGAAGAAGTGTCTCGCTATACCTCGGTACACAGGACAATAAATTAAACTAATCTAAACTAAACCTGAACATGCAACACAATTTCTGTTTCGGAAGATCTAAATTGCTGATTAATTCAAGTATTTTCTGTTTATATTCTGTTGAGACATTTGTGTGTCATCAGGATGTGTTTGTTGACAGATTTATACTGCTTTATAAAATTAAATGCTGGTTTCGTAGATATTAAACAGTTTATTAAAATGGCTCTCACAGAGACACCCACGACTTGTTCACACATTTCTCATTGATTTATAGAAATATTAATGTCATCTTTGATTTAAAGATATTCCTAACAAAAATATAATTATTTTATTCAATTAAATGAGTTGTTAGATTTCAGCAGCAAAGATTGTGTTGAATACACACTTGCCTCTGACTCACTGAAGCAAAGAGGATGAATTATTCAGATCACTTTCTGTCTTGCAAGTTTATTTGGTGAAATTATTTACGCATAATTGAACTTGAAATGCATGTGAGTTTTACCCGCTATTGATAAACAAGAGTGAATTGTCACTTGTGAGTTATCATAAGGTCATAACCAACTCCGAATTTGAGGAAGGACATTCTTGCTATTGAGGGAGTGCAGCGTAGGTTCACAAGGTTAATTTCCGGGATGGCGGGACTGTCATATGCTGAGAGAATGGAGGGGCTGGGCTTGTACACTCTGGAGTGTAGAAAGATGAGAGGGCATCTTATTGAAACATATAAGGTTGTCAAGGGTTTGGACACGCTAGAGGCAGGAAACATGTTCCCGATGTTGGGGGAGTCCAATACCAGGGGCCACAGTTAGAAACATAGAAAATAGGTGCAGGAGGAGGCCATTCGGCCCTTCGAGCAAGCACCGCCATTCATTGTGATCATGGCCGATCGTCCCCAATCAATAACCCGTGCCTGCCTTCTCCCCATATCCCTTGATTCCACTAGACCCTGGAGCTCCATCTAACTCTCTCTTTAATCCATCCAATGACTTGGCCTTCACTGCCCACTGTGGAAGGGAATTCCATAAATTCACAAATCTCTGGGTGAAAAAGTTTTTTCTCACCTCAGTCTTAAATGACCTCCCCTTTATTCTAAGTTCAAGAATAAGGGGTAAACCATTTAGAACGGAGACGAAGAAACACTTTTTCACACAGAGAGTTGTGAGTCTGTGGAATTCTCTGCATCATAAAGCGGTGGAGGCCGGTTCTCTGGATACTTTCAAGAGAGAGCTAGATAGGGCTCTTATAGATAGCGGAGTCAGGGGACATGGGGAGAAGGCAGGAACGGGGTACTGATTGTGGATGATCAGCCATGATCACATTGAATGGCGGTGCTGGCTCGAAGGGCCGAATGGCCTACTCCTGGACCTATTGTCTATTGTCCTCCAGCAGCTCGTTCCACACACCCACCGCCACCCTTTGTGTGAAAAAGTTTCCCCCTGCTCTGGGCAGGAGACTCTGTGCGTCTACCCGATCTATTCCTTTCATGATTTTACACACCACTGTAAGAACACCCCTCATCCTCATGCAGTTTCCATGTTTGCCAAATGATCACAATCACATTCTGCAAAACACCAAGACAATTCTGACAGTTTTCAGAAGGAATAAAAATAAATGGGCGATAAATCATTTTCAAAGTCTAATGTTTCCCAGTTGATGAATAGCCTGTTTCGATTAGACTTTGGCTGCCAAATATTACGTGCCTCAGAGTAAAGATGAGTGGAATAATGAGCCCAAGAATTAAATTCCAAGATGTTTCAGAAAGAACTGCAGACGCTGGAAAAATCGAAGGTAGACAAAAATGCTGGAGGAACTCAGCGGGTGAGGCAGCATCTATGGAGGGAAGGAATAGGCGACGTCTCGGGTCGAGACCCTTCTTCGCTCCATAGATGCTGCCTCACCCGCTGAGTTTCTCCAGCATTTTTGTCTACCTTTGAATTGCAAGATGCCAGGTTTGGCCATTTCTCACACAATCCACTACATCGAAAGGTCTAAATCAATTCAGCACTTGATCCACCTCCTCTATCAGTTATGGTTGATCTTTCCTTGGTGATATTAAACATTCATTTAGAAACTTTAGCTCACTCAGAGCAACGCCTCGTCTAATTACTTCATTACCATCAATTTTATTTTTAAATTCATTGGTTTGTCAGTGGCATCGTGACATAGTGTCTTAACAGCGTATAACCCGTCTCAGTGGCTCCACTTGCCCACACCGGCCAACATGGTGACATATTGTCTTAAAGGGCCTGTCCCACTGTACGAGGTCATTCAAGAGTTCTCCCGAGTTCTCCCCTGATTCGAGCTCGTGTAATGTCCGTAGCGGGTCCGTGATGTTTTTTCAACACTGTGAAAAATGTCCAGGAGTAAAAAATACTCGTGATGAAAAAAATGGTTACTTTTTACTCGTACGAGCCGCTACGGAACCGCTACGTACATTACACGAGCTCGAATCAGGGGAGAACTCGGGAGAACTCTTGAATAACCTCGTACTGTGGGACAGGCCCATAACAACGTGAAAACAGTCTCTGTGGCTCCACTTACCCACACCGGCCAACAACTTGCCCGCCCACCCACCTGCGTTTGGCCCATATCCCTTTAAACCTGTCGTGAATGACAGGAGTAGAATTAGGCCATTCGGCCCATCAAGTCTATTCCTCCATTCAATCGTGGCTGATCTATCTCTTCCTCCAAACCCCATTCTCCTGCCTTCTCCCCATAATCCCTGATACCCGTACTCATCAAGCATCTATCTATCTCTGCCTTAAAAGCCCTGTCCCACGGTACGAGTTCATTCGAAGAGTTCTCCCGAGTTTGCCCCGATTCGAACTCGGAGATTTACGGTAATGGCCACTCGTCGGTACTCGGGGCTCTCGTGGACATTTTTCATCATGTTGAAAAATCTTCACAAGTCTTCCCGAGTACCTGCCGTTAGCGCTAAGGGACGTCCCCGAGCTCCGACGTACCCGCTACGCACATTCTCCGTGCTTACCACGAGTTTTGATTTTTTTTAAACTTGGGAGAGCTCTTGGAATGAACTCGTACCGTGGGACAGGGCTTTAAGTATATACCCATTGACTTGGCCTCCACAGCCTTCTGTGGCAAAGAATCCCACAGATTCACCACCCTCTGACTCATGAAATTCTTCCTCATCTTCCAGAAGGAACGTCCTTTAATTCTGAGGCTGTGACCTCTGATCGTAGCCTCTCCCGCAAGTGGAGGCTTCTCGATGCAGGTGAATGAGGGAATAGATTAAAAGGGAATAAATGGGGGAATGGGAATGATGGAGAGGTGCGTAGATAGCTGACCGAGATTCATGAGGCTGTGTTTCCTTGCACTGACAGAGCGAAAGCTGTGTGTGATGGGGTTAGAAGATTATATTTCAATTAGAATCACAAATGATTCGTTGAAGTGCAGAGGAAAAGACAAATGAATCTCTTGATGATAAACAATGTTGATTTCTGCATGCTCGCCTTACGGTCTGAAGTTGAGTAATATTTCCCTTTCCGTGTGAGCTCGGCACATTTTATTAAAGTTATTTATATTGTGGAACGAGCTGCCACAGGAGGTGGTTGTGGCAGGTACTGTCACAGTATCTAAAATACATCTGGAGGGGGACAAGGATTGGAAGGATATGGGCCAAATGGGATCGGCACAGTGGGCAGTGCCACTACCTCACAATGTGTGTGTGTGTGTGTGTCTGTCTGTCTGTCTATGTGTGTGTGTGTATGTGTGTGTATGTGTGTGTGTGTGTGTGTGTGTCTGTGTGTGTGTGTCTGTCTGTCTATGTGTGTGTGTGTGTGTGTGTGTGTCTGTGTGTGTGTGTCTGTCTGTCTATGTGTGTGTGTGTGTGTGTGCGTCTGTGTGTGTGTGTGTGTGTGTGTGTGTCTGTCTGTCTATGTGTGTGTGTGTGTGTGTGTGTGTGTGTGTGTGTGTGTGTGTGTGTGTCTGTGTGTCTGTGTGTGTGTGTGTGTGTGTGTGTGTGTGTGTGTGTGTGTGTGTGTGTGTGTGTGTCTGTCTGTCTATGTGTGTGTGTGTATGTGTGTGTGTGTCTGTGTGTGTGTGTGTGTGTGTGTGTGTGTCTGTCTGTCTATGTGTGTGTGTGTATGTGTGTGTGTGTGTGTGTGTGTGTGTGTGTGTGTGTGTGTGTGTGTGTCTGTCTGTCTATGTGTGTGTGTGTATGTGTGTGTGTGTCTGTGTGTGTGTGTGTCTGTGTGTGTGTGTGTGTGTGTGTGTCTGTCTGTCTATGTGTGTGTGTGTATGTGTGTGTGTGTCTGTGTGTGTGTGTGTCTGTGTGTGTGTGTGTGTGTATGTGTGTGTGTGTCTGTGTGTGTGTGTGTCTGTGTGTGTCTGTCTGTCTGTCTATGTGTGTGTGTGTGTGTGTGTGTGTGTGTGTGTGTGTGTGTGTGTGTGCGTCTCTATTTGTGTATATGTATGTATGTCTGTGTGTTTGTGTGTGTGTTTGTGTGTGTGTTTGTCTGCGTGTGTGTATGGTGTGTGTGTGTGTGTATGTTTGTCTGTCTGTCTGTGTGTCTGTGTGTGGCTGTGTGTGTGTCTGTCTGTGTGTGTGTGTGTCTGTGAGCGTGTGCGTGTGTGCGTGTGTGTGTGTGCGTGTCCGTGTGCGTGTGTGTGTGTGTGTCTGGAGTTTGCACGTTCTCGCTGGGACCACATGGGTTTTCTCCGGGTGCCCCGGTTTCTGCCCACATCCCAATTATGTGCAGGTTTGTAGGTTAATTGGCCCTCTGTAACTTGTCCCCAGAGTGCAGGGAATGGCAAGATAATACCAGTGCCGATGGGTGATCGATGGTCGGCGTGGACTCGGTGGGCCGAAGGGCCTGTTTGCACTCTGTATCTCTGAAATAAACTAAGCAGATGGGACGTCTTGGTTAGCGTGGCAATGTTTCCACTTTGAAGGAAATTACCTGAAATTCGGGAAATTCGGGTTGTTTTCGGGTGATTTTAGGGAAATAAAAAAACTTCGGGAAATTTCGGCAATTTTCCGCATCTGGCCCGCGAAGGTGTGTAAAGGTAATACACACAGCACTGCCGGTTTGTCGCTCAAAGGTTTAAACAGTGCGTGGGAATTTAAACAAAGAGCTGTCGGCTGCAGCGCTATGGGTTCTATAGCTCTACTGGCTGCAGCGCTATGGGCTTTAAACATAGCGGGCGCTATGGCCACAGCGCTATGGGCTTTAAACATAGCGTTGTGGCCACAGAGCTTTGGAGGAACAGACTGTTCGGGAAAATTCTCGGATTACAATGAGTCTTTGGAATTCTCGTTCTCAGTGGAAGTTGAGCCTTTGGTTATGTTTCAGGCAGTAGTAGAATTCTGGATAAGCCTAGTGGTGAAATGTTACCAGTGGGACTGCAGTTACATTGGGATTGGCCCTGATTTTACAGAACGGTGGGTGGGCTCAAGGGGGAGAGAGGGAGAAGGGGCGAGGGAGAAGGAGAGAAGGAGGGAAGGGGGGATGGAGGGAGTGAAGGATGGAGAGAGGGAGGGAGAAATAGGGAGAGAGAGGGAGGGTGGTCGAAGGCGGGAGGGAGGGAAGGAGGGAAGGGGGAAGGATAGGAAAGGGGGAAGGAGGTAGGGAGAGAGGGAGGGAGAGAGAGGGAGGGATGGAGAGAGAGGGAGGGATGGAGAGAGGGAGGGAGGGAGGAGAGAGAGAGGGAGGGAGAGGGAGAGAGAGAGATGGAGGGAGGGAGGGAGGAGAGGGAGGGAGAGAGGGAGAGAGAGAGCAGCGACCTGAAACACATGAGAGCAAGTTGAAAAAAACAAAGACAATGAAAGCTGTTGGAGGCAATGAAAACTGCCTTGCATACACTGTACAAGTGTGTAACAGAAGCAGGCAGCTACAGTGTAGTTACATAGATCTATTTTGCCTTGTTCTTCTTTGTGTTGTTAACGTGTGCCCGCGAAAAAAACTCAACAACAAACAGCACGCAGGAAGCAATTTGAAAATTTCAGGAAATACCATCACATTCCATGAAATTTGGGATTCTATTTCAGGAAATTTGTTTTTGAGGTGTGGAAGCGCTGAGTTGAGACGGGGACTATCGCAATGTTTAAACAAAGATTTGGCCAGGTACATGGATAGGACAGATTTGGAGAGATATGGGCCAAACGCGGGCAGGTGGACTAGTGTAGCTGGGACATGTTGTGAAGGCCCGTTTCCACGCTGTATCACTCTATGACTCGATAACTCGAAGTAGATGATGATAAAAAATGCTGAATATACAACCCTAAGAATGTAAATAGAGTGCATTTAATACAGTTAGCAGGAGCTTGAATGTTTCTATTGATAAAATTGTTGAATCACAATTGATCTCTGAAGTTTGTTGAACGTAGAATATAGTACATAGAATAGACAATAGACAATAGGTGCAGGAGACCTGGGTTCAATCCTGACTACAGCTGCTCATAAATTTATAGACAATAGGTGCAGGAGTAGGCCATTCGGCCCGACAAGCTAACACCACCATTCAATGTGATCATGGCTGATCATCCACAATCAGTACCCCGTTTCTGCCTTCCCCCATATCCCCTGACTCCGCTATCTTTAAGAGCCCTGTCCAGCTCTCTCTTGAAAGTATCCAGAGAACCTGCCTCCACCTGTGGCAGAGAATTCACCAGACTCACCACTCTCTGTGTGAAGAAGTGCTTCCTCGTCTCCGTTCTAAATGGCTTACTCCTTATTCTTAAACTGTGGCCCCTGGTTCTGGACTCCCCCAACATCGGGCACATGTGTATCTGTACACTGTAAATGGATCGATTGTAAGTAATCATGTATTGTTTTTCCGCTGACTGGTTAGCACGCAATAAAAGCTTTTCACTGTACCTTGGTACACGTGACAATAAACTAAACTGAACTAATTTTGAATTGTCGATCCTCCGTGTGGAACTTCGATCCTCCGCTAAAACTTGTATAATGTGACTTCCGGTGGCGCTATGGAGGCTTGAGTCCAGCGCCAACTAGCTCCGTGCCGAAGAAATTTAAAACGGGAGAAAATCGGGTCTTACCTGCAGCGATCGCGATCTGAACGGCTGCCTGCGTGACGTCATCAGGCGCGCGACTTTAAGATATGTCGTCGGTACAACATACCCCCCCCCGTGGGGCACAAAAAAAAGTCGGTAAAGGGAGACAGCAGAAGGAAGAGGAAGGCCTTACAGAGGCCTCGACCTCAGTTACAACAATGGCCCAGGAAGACCCTTCGAAAAAAACGAAACCGAAAAAGTCTGAAATGGAGGAGCTTAAAATTTTTCTCTCTGCCGAAATGAAAACCTTTGGAGAGAAGTTTGGAGAGAAGTTTAAAGAGGAACTTGACTCTTTTAAGGTAGATTTTAAAGCAGAAATGCTTTCTACCGTTAAACAAATGCTGGAAATCTGGAAGAAGACGAGGGAGGAAGAGATCAAGGATCAGATGGAAGTGCTGGAAACCAGGCTTGTTTCGGTGGAAACGAAGGTGGACCCCATTTATCACATACTTGATCAGCACAGAACAGCGATAACCGAACTTGAGAATTCGGTGACGACAAGTGCGGAAACTGTAAATCGACTCCTTATTGAAAACCAACGCCTCTCCGATATGGTGATCAAATTAAATGATAAGTGTATTGATTTGGAGGGGCGTCAAAGACGTAAGAATCTAAGAATTGTAGGGGTGAAAGAAGGAAGTGAGAAGGATATGGGTATGCGGGATTTTGTGGCAGACCTATTACAAAAAGCCTTAAAATTGGCTCACAAACCTTCACTCGGTCGAGCTCATAGAGCGCAGGGACGTCGTATACAAGATGATGGCCGTCCAAGACAAATTATCGTAAAGGTACAATTGGATCATGAATTTGATGATTTAATGAAGAAAATTGTTCGAGGTGGACAGCTCCTTTTTGAAGGTGCGAGATTCAGTATTTATCGAGATTATCCGGCAGAAGTCTTCAAGAAAAGAGCGCTGTTCACTGAGACAAAGAGAATACTGAAGGAGGTACCTGATCTGAAATACAGTTTGTTTTACCCCGCAAGACTAAGAGTCCTCTACAAGTCCAAGGAGCACTTTTTTACAGACCATGAAAAAGCACTGGAATATGCCAAAAAAGTCAATAACATGACCATAGACGGAAGAATTTACATTACCCCTTAGGAGTCAAGCCAGATCTAAAAGGACCTTTAAAGTTCTTTTAAGAGCTTTAAGGACATTCGGAAACCGAAATGGACGGAGGACATTGGATAAAACCGTGATCTTTGTATTTTTGTTTATTAATCAATATTATTATCTGTATATTCATGCCTAACTATATATGTAACAACTAATACTTATTAAATATCTATATTACCACTAAAATTATTAACATTAACATTTCTCATAAAAATTTAATACTGTATATGATTGATAACAATGATTAATAATTAATAGTCTTCGACTAACGTAGAAATGAATTACATACTTATATTATATAGGAAGATATGCAAGAGGTAAATTAGATTATGTCATTAAAAAAGTTTAACGGTTTTTCTCTTTATTTTTCGATTTAAAATTAAATTTATAGATTTAGCGAAAAAATTAATATGATATGTGAGAATAATAACGTTGGGAATTTTTGCTGTTTTTGAACTTTTCTGCAGGGTCACGTGTTTGTGTATGTATACATATGGGTATATATGTATATATAGGTATATGTATATATATATATATGTGTGCATATTGTGCGTGTGTACGTATGGATATGTAAATAAGTTTGTTACTCCCAAAGAAGTTATTTGAATGTTAGAAATAATCTTTTTTTTCTTCGGGCACGGAGCTGGAAATTTTTTTTTTTACAAAGGCTACGGAAGTCTTTAGAATTCTAGCCACATTAGTGTGGCTATCACTAACTACACTAATTGTAGATGTAGTTCTTTTTCTTTCACCCTACACTAACCAACTCTATCACTTTTTTCACTTTAAATATTTTTATAATTTAATGTTTGAATGGAAAAATAAGACTAATACAAGGAGATGTGTTCGGAAGAGCGATGTATATGATTTTAAATTCATCTATTTGAGGTTCGGGAGCAGGGTCAGGTTCTATGTGTTGTACCTTCTGCTCGGTTATAGACCACCTTAGAAACAATATGCAAGATGTTAATATGATAAGAGGGGGTCAGGGAATAACATTTTGTAGTTGGAATGTCAAGGGAATTAATGAACCAATTAAGAGAGGTAAAGTTTTGGCACATCTAAATTTAATCAAAACAGATATAATATTTCTACAAGAAACACACCTTAAAAAGGAATCTCAACATAGACTTAAAGCTAAGTGGATCGCTGAATCATATCATTCCTCCTTTTCCCATAAGTCCAGAGGAGTTGCAATACTAATTCGTAAAGGAATACCTTTTAAGAACTCTTCAACAATAGTGGATATTGATGGTAGATATATTATATTAGTTGGAGAGTTAAATGGAGAAAAAGTGATTCTTCTTAATGTTTATGGGCCTAATTTTGATAACCCCAAGTTTTTTAATAAAACATTTAATAAAATTCCTGAATTTACACAATATAAATTAATAATTGGAGGAGACTTCAATTGTACATTAGATCCATACTTAGACAGATCATCAAGGCAAAAAAAAGTAAAATCTCAATCAAGTGTATTTCTAAATTCATTTATTAATACCACTAATATTAAGGATATCTGGAGAATAGAAAACCCAACGGGACGGGAATATTCATTTTACTCACCAGTACACAAAACATACTCAAGAATAGATTATTTTTTAGTTGACTCTACGTTTATCCCATTTATTTATAATTCAAAATACCATAACATTATAATCTCAGATCACGCACCTGTAACATTCATGATTAAATTAAATGGAATGTCCGAGAAACAAGCATATTGGAGATTTAACCCACAAATTTTGAACGAAAGATCATGCCAGGAATATATTATTAAACAGATTCAAATATTTTTTGAGGTAAATGACAACCCTGACACACCTACTTCTCTTATGTGGGAAACGTTTAAAGCGTATGTTCGAGGTACATTAATTTCTGCTCAAGCATTTTATAATAAAGAGAACAGGATTAAGCAACAAACATTGGAAATCGAAATCAAGCAACTAGATATAGAAAATGCGAGAATGCCATCTACTTTAAAACATAATAAAATTGCTGTATTGAAATATAAATTAAATAAAATGTATTCAGAACAAGTAATAAAACTTTATCAAAAAACCAAACAACTACATTTTGAATTTGGAGACAAACCACAAAAATTATTAGCACGTCAGTTACGAAAAATGGAAGGGGAAAAAAAATTCATAAAATTAGAACAGAGACAGGAGAATTATTAAAAATGCCCAAGGATATAAATGATAGATTTCTCCAATACTATCATAACCTTTATTCAACTAAAACCGTAGCACAATCAGAAGGAATAGCAGATTTTTTAATAAAATGTAATTTAAAAGGTTTAGATTCAAACGATAGAGAATTATTAGAAAGGGAGATTACGATAAAGGATATTGAGGAGTCTATTGGCTCTTTAAAAAATGGTAAAGCAGTAGGACCAGATGGTTTAGGTTCCGAATTTTATAAAAAATTTTATGATTTGCTTAGCCCACGTTTACAAAGACTGTATGAGTATATATATACTCAACAGAAACTTCCAGACACTTTAAATGAATCAATAATAACACTTATTCCTAAAGCTGATAAAGATCTGGAAGACCCGGGATCATACAGAGCAATTGCACTTTTAAATACAGATCAGAAAATTTTAACTAAAATACTAGCGCATAGATTAGGTACAGTGATGAATAAATTAATACACCCTGACCAAACAGGCTTTATTCAGAAACGGTACTCATATTATAATCTAAGAAGATTATTTAATATTATATATTCTAAGAGAATTATTAATGAAGATCTAGCAATAATTTCACTTGACGCTGAAAAAGCATTTGATCAGGTCGAATGGCCTTATTTATTTTCGGTGATGGAAAATATGCAGCTAGGGGAGAAATTCTGTACATGGATAAAACTGTTATATACAAATCCCACGGCTAGAATACTTACAAACCAAAGGTTGTCACCTAAATTTAGCCTATCTAGAGGTTGTAGACAAGGATGCCCATTATCTCCATTATTATTTGCACTTGCTATTGAGCCACTGGCAGAAAGAGTTAGGGGGCATCCGGAAATACATGGGTATAACACAAAGGACACAGTGAATAAAATTTCTCTATACGCAGATGATGTATTAATTTACATTACAAAACCAGAAATTAGTATTCCAAACTTATTAAAGCTAATAACCCAATTTGGTTCATTTTCAGGATACAGAATAAATTGGAATAAAAGTGAAATTATGCCAATAAGGGAACATAACAAACAGACAATACAACAATTTCCATTTAAAATAGTAAATGAAAAATTTAAATATCTAGGTATTTATGTAACTAAGATATATACATCATTATTTAAAGCAAATTTCCCCCCATTACTGAACAAACTACATAAGAATATTCAATACTGGAAAACACTTCCTATCTCAATGGTAGGCAAAATCAATGCCATAAAAATGATTTTTTTACCGCAAATATTATATCTTTTTCAGACAATTCCGATATATCTGGCAAAAAACTTTTTTAAAAAAATTGGACTCTATTGTTAATGATTTTATCTGGGATTATAAGAATCATAGGATAAACAAAAGACACTTGTGTAAATCAAAAATAAATGGAGGCTTGGTTTTACCCAATTTTTTGTTTTATTTCTGGGCAGTTAACATTAAAAATATGAATTTCTGGTTGGAAGAAATAGATCATCAACCAGACTGGTTAAAAATGGAAAAGGAAGATTGTTTACCTTTTGATATCGGTTCGATATTATTTGCTACATCTAAATTAAACAAAAAATGTATAGGGAAAACCCTATAATATTTAGTGCTATACGAATCTGGAAACAATTAAAAAAGACATTAAAATTAGATAATTTATCACTTTTTCTTCCAATTGTGAATAATCCTTTGTTTAAGCCTTCATGGTTGGACGGGGGTTTTACACAATGGAAGAATTATGGAATTAAAAATATGGGACAACTTTACAAGGAAGGCACTTTTCTGACATTTCAGGAATTGCAACAGACTTATGGACTTCGAGGAAATGATTATTTCAGATATCTTCAACTTAGAGATTATGTAAAATCGAACTCCCAAAATTTTCGAATTAGAAATTCAGAAATTCTTGATGAATGTTGGAACAAACATCCTAATACAGAAAAATTAATATCTTATATATACAATATTTTATTAGACAGTGACACTCCCTCGACGGACTTACACAGACAAACATGGGAAAAAGAATTAAATCAAGTAATAACGAAAGATACTTGGGAAGAAAGTTTGCAACACATACATCAGTGTTCACTAAACGCCAGACATTCTCTAATACAATTTAAAGTAATACATAGGTTACATTATTCAAAAACAAAACTACATAAAATTTTTCAACATATCTCACCTATATGTGATAAATGTCAACATTTAGAAGCTACATTATCTCATATGTTTGCAAACTGTATAAAAATTAAAAAATTCTGGGTAAATATTTTTAGTATAATATCTAAAGTAACCAGCACACAATTGGACCCAGATCCAAAATTAATAATACTCGGAATATTAGAATTAAATCAAACACTTAGAACAACACAAAGAAACTTTATGGATTATAGTTTAATAACAGGAAAAAAATTAATTCTAAAATTTTGGAAAGGCCCTACGGCCCCCACAATCAAAATGTGGATTATAGAAATGACGGAGACCTTAAACGTGGAAAGAATCAGATTTTCCCTGTTGGATAAACAGGAATCATTCACTGGAACATGGTCTCCTTTTATTGATTACTTAAAGGGTCAGAATGGTTCAGCACAGGAACCTGACTAGCACGCGGGCTAAATAATGGATGAAATATTATACTCTGAAATGTACGAATATATCTCGAATGAAGTCTTTTTTATTTTAACAAATTTTTCCATTCTTCTTTAACTACCCCTTTTTTTTTTTTTTTTTTTTTTTTTTTTTTTTTTTTTTTGTTGTTTTTGTTTTTTTTGTTTTTCTTCTCTTTCTTTTCTTTCTTTACTTCATCTATCTCTTTAGTTCTATCTAGTTTAAAAAAAAAAAGAGGCAAAAAGTATTGGAGACAATGTAATAATAATTGACATGTAATGATGTATTTTGGTTATGTACCTATCCAATAAAAAATATTTTCAAAAAAAAAAAAATAAATAAAAAAAAAAAAAATAAAAAAAAAATAAAAAAAAAAAAAAATAAAACTTGTATAATGTTGCTCTTATGAATAATTATTAATTTCTGGTGTGCGATGGTCGCTGCGACTTGTGACACATTTTGCCGTTTTTCTGGTTGTCCTTGTACACCAGGCGTCGGCAACCTACGGCCCCCGGGCCGAATGCGGCCCGTAACCGGAAATCATCCGGCCCGCAGGTGGATTTTGTTTCCCGCAACCATCCAGCCCGCCGAGCGCCAAGCTCTGGCCGTACCGCATCCTGTGCAAAGCCGCCGGCAAGGCCGCGCACCTTCTGTGAACTCGTTTAAGAAAGAACTGCAGATGCTGCAAAAATCAAAGGTAGACAAAAATGCTGGAGAAACTCAGCGGGTGAGACATGCGAGGATTGCACGAGGCTGCCTCACCCGCTGAGATTCTCCAGCATTTTTGTCCAAAGATACCATAGACAATAGACAATAGGTGCAGGAGTAGGCCATTTGGCTCTTCGAGCCAGCACCGCCATTCAATGTGATCATGGCTGATCATCCCCAATCAGTACCCCGTTCCTGCCTTCTCCCCATATCCCCTGACTCCGCTATCTTTAAGAGCCCTATCTCGCTCTCTCTTGAAAGTATCCAGAGAACCGGCCTCCACCGCCCTCTGAGGCAGAGAATTCCTCCAGTATCTTTGGTTGGCACCAGTGGACATTGTTGGCCGGTGTGGGCAAGTTGGTCCGGAGGGCCTGTCTCCACACTGTATCACTCTACGACTCTACGACACCTGGAGAAATTCAACGCGGTCACGGGGAGGATGTACAGACAGCACCCGTAGTCATGATGGAACCCGGGTCTCTGGCGCTGTGAGGCAGCGACTCTACCCGCTGTGCCACCGTGACGCCCCGGGGGTAATTGATCAGACATTTTGCACCTCTTGACTTTGCTGATAAATGGTGCTGTGTGTGTCATTAGCGTGCAGTGACATTGACGATGACTAATACTCACTCTCTCGGGCTGCCACGTCTCGCTGCCTTCACCTGCCCTCCCAGGAACAGACGGCACATCACCGGTCATTAGGCATGCATTAATATTTCAATATTGACATGTCAGTGTGGGCTGCAACCATTTATCCTGTGTCTGTAGGCAGAGGCAGTCAGCGGGGGAAGAACACGGGGAGACAAGTGCGCAGCTGATGCCGGTTTACAAAGAATTAACAAAGAGAAACGACACAAAATGCTGGAGTAACTCAGCGGGTCAGGCAGCATCTGTGGAGAACATGGATAGGTGACGTTTCACAGAGTGCTGGAGTAACTCAGCGGGTCAGGCAGCATCTGTGGAGAACATGGATAGGTGACGTTTCACAGAGTGCTGGAGTAACTCAGCGGGTCAGGCAGCATCTGTGGAGAACATGGATAGGTGACGTTTCACAGAGTGCTGGAGTAACTCAGCGGGTTATTAGATTACTGAAACATCCTATCACCAACTAGATAGCAGTTGAGCTACTATCTATCTTACTGGAGACTCGACTATCTTTGACTGGACTTTACCTAGCACTAAATGTTATTCATTTTATTACATTTATCCTGTTTCTGTACACTGTGGACGGCTCAATAGTAATCACATACATGGGCGGAAATCCCGGGGGGGGGGGGGGGGGGGGGGGGGGGGGTCACGCCCCCTCATGTTATGAGAGGTGGGGCCAACAATCCCCCACATGTTTTGTAATCTGGATTTTGAAATTCGGTGAAAAAATCTATAAAAAATCTCCGCTTTCTGCGAGACAGTGGGGGTGGGACTGATGGTCGAGGGCGCCGATTGGATGAGAGAGACGTCGGTCGGTCAGCAGCGAATGGGGGCGGGACATGATGGTTCAGCGCGCTGATTGGAGGAGGGAGGTGTCGATCAGAGGCGGAAGTAGGGGGTGGGACTGAGGATAGAGCGTAGTGATTGGAGGAGTGTGACGTCCTGGTGGAGCAAAGATCATAGAGCGGAGCTTGTATCGGCCCGTTTGCGGGGCCTTTCATCACCCGGCGCGGCTTAAAATCAGCCACGGGATCTTCCACCGCCCCGTGGTCAAGTTGCTGCGTCGAGGCTGCCGATGTTGAAGCCGCCGACGGGCGATGGAAGATTCCGCGGCCAGTTTTAAGCCGTGCCGGGCGATGAAAGGCCCCTGTGAACGGGCCGATTGAACCCCACGATTCAGGGTGGACAAAGCTGCTGTTGCTGGAGTCGGTCACCAACCAGGTCAGCTCCCGATGTTACCATCCACAGGGCCCACGGCCGATGCTTGCGAAGCCTCGTGTGTGTGCGCATGCGCGGCCACAAAGAAATTGTGTGTCCCCCCCATGTTTTGATAATGATTTCTGACCCCCTGGTCACATAATGTCTTTCTGTTGATAGATACAAAGTGCAAGAGTAATTCAGTGGGTCAGGCAGCAAATCTGAGAAAAAGAATAGGTGACGTTTTGGGTCGAGACCCTTCATCAAACTCGTCTTTCTGCTGACTGGTTAGCACGCAACAAAAACTTGTCCCTGTACACGTGGCAATTAAGCAAACTAAACTAAACTAATGGTGCAGTGGTAGTGTTGCTACCTCACAGCGCCAGAGACCCAGGTTCCATCCTGACTACGGGTGCTGTCTGTACGGAGTTTGTACGTTCTCCTCGTGACCACATGGGTTTTCACCGGGTGCTCCGGTTTCCTCCCACACTCCAAAACCAGCAGGTTTGTAGGCTATTTGGCTTTGGTAAAATTGTAAATTTTCCCTAGTGTGTGTGTAGGATAGTGTTAGTGTGCGGGGATCGCTGGTCGGCGTGGACACGGTGGATGGAAGGGGCCTGTTTCCACGCTGTATCTCTAAACTCAATTAAACTAATGCAGAATTAATTGTCATTATTTGTATTGTTTGCCACTTTTAGTGTAGAGATACACTGGGTCCGCGCCGACCAGCGATCCCCGCACATTAACACGATCCTACACACACTAGGGACAATTTGTACCAAGCCGATTAACCTACAAACCTGTACGTCTTTGGAGTGTGGGAGGAAACCGAAGATCTCAGAGAAAAATCACGCAGGTCACGGGGAGAACGTACAAACTCCGTACAGACAGCACCCGTAGTCAGGATCAAACCCGGGTGAGGCAGTAACAGTGGGAACTTGATTAGTGCGGGTGTCAGGGGTTACGGGGAGAAGGCAGGAGAATGAGCTAGAGAGGGAGAGATAGATCAGCCATGATTGAATGGCGGAGTAGACAGGGTGGGCTGATCGGCGTCATTCTGTTCCTATCACTTATGAACTTATTAGCTTATGAGAACAGTAATGCCTGCAACTTCTATCCGCATCTGTCGACCCCCATCATCGTTCTAATAAATCCATTAGCGGACGATTCAACCGTATCACAAGGCCTGATTTTATGCAACAGAGCAAAATTGAATGGATCATATTAAGAATCTGGATGTAACATGACAAGTCAGGCACCGTGGAATCATTGCTTCATGTTCCTACAGTATTTACTTCAATTGCTTTGACTTCTCCCTGCGGTTCTGAAGCAGAGCCACCATCCGTTGAAATGTGCCCGTTGTTATGCTTGAGAGACAGACGTTCCTGAAGTGAGTTTGAGTTGGCTGAGCCGTTTTGTAGATCTCCCAACCAGTACAAGGTGCAGTTGACTTGCTAATTCATTCTGACATCTCCAACAAACCAGCAACATTGCATCTCTGGTAGTAATGGGCCTGGCCCACTTGGGCGAGTTTCCAGTGGACTGCTGGCGACTGTCGGTGTGGAACACGCACACGCACACTCACTCACTCACTCACAGAGACACACACGCACGCACGCCCGCACGCACACTCACTCACTCACACACACACACACACCCACACTAACTCACTCACAGAGACACACACACACACACATGCACGCACGCACGCACGCTCGCTCACACATACACACACACACACACACACACACACACACACACACACACACACACACACACACACACACACACACACA
Source organism: Amblyraja radiata (assembly GCF_010909765.2). Lineage (NCBI taxonomy): Eukaryota > Metazoa > Chordata > Chondrichthyes > Rajiformes > Rajidae > Amblyraja > Amblyraja radiata. The sequence continues at coordinate 128,161,288 of NC_045958.1, forward strand.
CACACACACACACACACACACACACACACACACACACAGCTTCCTTCACCAGCCCGTTATGCAGGCGGGGACGGGGCAAGCGGGGGAAGCGCTGTCTGCGTGAAATTCACACGGTGCAAAGCCAAGGTGATACAGACACACACCACGATGAACAGGAAGGTTGGCGCTGTAATTAAAGGGCCTGCCCCACGTGGGCGTCATTTGCGCATCACGCAGGTGGCGAGCGAACTTATGTGAATCCCAAAATCCTGGGGTGCTGCGCGCGACTGTGCGTCACTGCCTACGTCACCACGCACCATGAGTGCGTAATGCGTAAATGATGTTACGTAAATCAGTGGGCGGTGGAGGCCGGTTCTCTGGATGCTTTCACGAGAGAGCTAGATAGGGCTCTTAAAAATAGGGGAGTCAGGGGATATGGGGAGAAGGCAGGAACGGGGTACTGATTGGGGATGATCAGCCATGATCACATTGAATGGCGGTGCTGGCTCAAAGGGCCGAATGGCCTACTCCTGCACCTATTGTGTATTGTCTATTGTCACCCTCATCTATACCCACCTGTCACTCGCCAGGCTTTGTTCCCACCCCACCTCTTTACCAGCTTCCTATTTGCTACGACACTTGTCTGAAGAAGGGGCCCATCATTTCCCTCCACAAATGCTGCCTAATCCATTGATTTACTCCAGCACTGATTGCATCATAGTCATAGAGTGATACAGTGCGCAAACAGGCCCTTCAGCCCAACTTGCCCACACTGCCCAACATGTCCCATCAACACTAGTCCCACCTGCCTACAGTTGACCCATATCTCTCTAAACCTGTCCTATCCATGTACCTGTCTAAATGTTTCATATAGTATCTACCGCAACTACCTCCTCTGGCAGCTCGCTCCATACACCCACCACCCTTTGTTTGAAAAAGTTACCACTAAGGTTCCTATAAATCTTTCATCCTTCACCTTAAACCTATGTCCTCAGGTCCTCGATTCCCCTACTCTGAGCAAGAGACTCTGTGCGTCTACCCGATCTATTCCTCTCATGATTTTATACACCTCTATAAGGTCACTCCTCATCCTCCTGCGCTCCAAGGAATAGAGTCCCAGCCTACTCAACCTCTCCCTGTAGCTCACACCCTCTAGTCCTGGCAACATCCTCGTAAATCTTCTCAGTACCCTTTCCAGCTTGACAACATCTTTCCTAGAACATGGTGTCCAGAACTGAACACAATATTCTAAATGTGGCCTCACCAACGTCTGGTACAACTGCAACATGACCTCCCAACTTCTATACTCAATACTCTGACTGATGAAGGCCAATGTGCCGAAAGCCTTGTTGTCACCTTATCTACCTTGAACTCAACCTTCAAGGAACCATGCACCTGTACTCCTAGATCCCTCTGCTCTATAACACCACCCAGAGGCCGACCATTCACTGTGTAGGTCCTGCCCTCGTTAGACTTCCCAAATACAACACCTCACACTTCTCTGTATTAAATTCCATCAACCAGAGCGGCACGGTGGTGCAGCGGTAGAGTTGCTGCCTCACAGCGCCAGAGACCCGGGTTCGATCCTGACTACGGGTGCTGTCTGTACGGAGTTTGCACGTTCTCCCCGCGACCTGCGTGGGTTATCTCCGAGATCTTCGGTTTCCTCCCACACTCCAAAGACGTTCAAGTCTGTAGGTTAATCGGCTTTGTAGATGTGTAAACTGTCCCCAGTATGTGTAGGATAGTGCTAGTGTGCGGGGATCGCTGGTCGGCACGGACTCGGTGGGCCGAAGGGCCTGTTTCCGTGCTGCATCTCCAAAACTAAACCATTCCTCAGCCCAAACAATCAAGATCCCACCACGATATTTTCACAACCATCTTCACTATATGCACTTTGAAACATATAAGATTGATATAAGATGGTTAATGGCTTGGACACGCTAGAGGCAGGATACATGTTCCCGATGTTGGGGGAGTCCAGAACCAGGGGCCACAGTTTAAGAATAAGGGATACGCCATTTAGAACGGAGACGAGGAAACACTTTGTCACACAGAGAGTGCTGAGTCTGTGGAATTCTCTGCCTCAGAGGGAGGTGGAGGCAGGTTCTCTGGATGCTTTCAAGAGAGAGCTAGATAGGGCTCTTAAAGATAGCGGAGTCAGGGGATATGGGGAGAAGGCAGGAACGGGGTACTGATTGGGGATGATTAGCCATGATCATATTGAATGGCTGGCTCGAAGGGCCAGATGCACCTATTGTCTATTGTCTATCTGCAAAACCACCAAAGTTTGTTTCATCTGCAGTTGCATGTGAAGCTTCACATCGCACAGTGATTTGACAGCTGCTAGCTCTGCAAGAAATTCTATTTTGGATGTATGCAGATGTTTCAGCGTGATTGACATTGTGACAAGGTAGTAATTTAAGCAACTCATACTCCTGCACACTTGGGCTTGCTATCTTCACACCGGCGCTCAATGTACCATGATCACAGGGTTGTTTTGTAAGGAGACAACCGTGACAACATTGAGAAAGGACATCACGTCTGCTTACTGACATCTCGAAGGATGAGAGGCTTGTAATTGCTGTGTTCGGTTGTCAATAACCATGATGCAGTTCATCATTACCTTAATTGGATTCCCAAGACGAATTTCACCGGGACAACAGTGGTCCTGAAGTGTGTTAGAGAAGATGGCATTGAATCTGCAATTAATCAATCTATATCTGTCGAAAAACAACCACACTCCCTCCCCTGCCGAAAGTTAGACAATAGACAATAGGTGCAGGAGTAGGCCATTCGGCCCTTCGAGCCAGCACCGCCATTCAATGTGATCATGGCTGATCATCCCCAATCAGTACCCCGTTCCTGCTTTCTCCCCATATCCCCTGACTCCGCTATCTTTAAGAGCCCTATCTAGCTCTCTCTTGAACGTATCCAGAGAACCGGCCTCCACCGCCCTCTGAGGCGGAGAATTCCACAGACTCACAACTCTCTGTGAGAAAAAGTGTTTCCTCGTCTCCGTTATAAATGGCTTACCCCTTATCCTTAAACTGTGGCCCCTGGTTCTGAACTCCCCCAACATTGGGAACATGTTTCCTGCCTCTAGTGTGTCCAAACCCTTAACAATCTTATATGTTACAATGAGATACCCTCTCATCCTTCTAAACTCCAGAGTGTACAAGCCCAGCCGCTCCATTCTCTCAGCATATGACAGTCCCGCCATTCCAGGAATTTACGTTGTGAACCTACGCTGCACTCCCTCAATAGCAAGAATGTTCTTCCTCAAATTAGGGGAGCAAAACTGCACACAATACTCCAGGTGTGGTCTCACTACGGCTCTGTACAATTGCAGAAGGACCTCTTTGCTCCTATATTCGATCCCTCTTGTTATAAATGTAGTATTTCCCAGTCAATAAACTGGAGTGTTCAAGGTTCATGCATTAATAAGAACACCTTCTGTAGAGAGTATAAAAAAGCATTTGGCGAAGTCTTGCACTGAATGGCCTACTCCTGCACCTATTGTCTATTGTTATTTTTCCATCTCCCATTTCAATATCGCGCTGTTGAAGTCAGCAAGGCCCTCTCTAGTTCTACGACAGATTTATTTCCCAGTCATTTATTCCTGGCCTTGATTTCTCTTTCCCCCTCGTCGATCTTTACACGACAGTGGAGCTGCAATGTAGTAAATAATAGATAGCAAATATTCCGACATACACTCCTCTCCGCTGAGTAGCAGTTTGTGTCCGTGGCTCCATTTCAGTTACAACACTGAATCAGCTTTTTGTTTGAAATATTGAATGAAAACTTGCTATGTTTTTTAGTCTGCATGTTCCCGCTGTGGCCATGTGAGCTTTTTTCCGGCTGCTAGCTCGAAGGGCCGAATGACCTACTCCTGCACCTATTGTCTATTGTCTATTGCTCCAGTTTCCTCCCACACTGTGAAGATGTGCAGGTTTGCAGGTTAATTAGCCTCAGTAAAATTGCCCACCTCTGCGTCGGGTGTGGATGCAAAAGTGAGATAATATAGAATTGTTTATGAAGGAACTGCAGATGCTGGAAAATCGAAGGTAGACAAAATTGCTGGAGAAACTCAGCGGGTGAGGCAGCATCTCTGGAGCGAAGGAATAGTAAGGACCTGAAGGGTCTCGACCTGAAACGTCACCTATTTCCTTCGCTCCATAGATGCTGCCTCACCCGCTGAGTTTCTCCAGCACTTTTGTCTACCTAAAGGGCCTGTCCCACTTTAACGACTTAATTCAAAACCTCTGCCGAGTTTAAAGGACCTTAAAAAAAAAAATCAAGATTGTGGTAATCTACGAACTCCTACGACCTTCCACGACTGTGTTCCCAAACTCCTACGAGTATGTCTCCGAATTCCCATGACTATTTCGATGCCCTCCTTACGAGTAAAAAGTTGCAATTTCTATCATGCCGACCATTTTATTTACTCGTGGACATGTTTTAATGGGCTGGAAAAAACATCCCGACTTACCTGATGCCACGAGTACCTACGGCTGACATAACGAGCCGCTACGATATATCCATAAACTCCTACGACCTCCTATGGACTCGGTACGAACATTCTGCGAGTTTGAATCAAGGGGAAAATGCGGAATAATTTGTGAATTACCTCGTGAAAGTGGGACAGGGCCCTTAACATAGAACTAATTTGACTCAGTGGGTGAGGCTGCCTCACCCACTGAGTTACTCCAGCACTTTGTGTCTACATTCGATTTTAACCAGCATTTGCAGTTCTCTCTTACACATAGAACTAGTTCAGTTTTGTTATGGATATAGAGTGCTGAATCAGGCCCTGCGGCCCGCCGAGGCCGTGCCGACCAGCAATCACCACACGCTATTAGGGCGGCAGGGTGGCGCAGCGGTAGAGTTGCTGCCTCACAGAGCCAGAGACCCCAGTTCGATTCTGACTACGGGTGCTGTCCATGCTGAGTTTGTACGTTCTCCCCGTGACCTGCGTGGGTTTTCTCCGAGATCGTAGGTATCTTTCCACACTTTCCACAAAGACATACCATTTTGTAGGTTAATTGGCTTGGTCAATGTAAATGTGTAGGATAGTGTTAATGTGTGTGGATGGCTGGTTGGTGCCGACTCGGTGGGCCGAAGGGCCCTGTTTCCACGCTGTATCTCTAAAGTCTAAAGTAAAGTCTAAAGTCATTAAATGGGTAGTGCACAATTTTCAAAACAGTTTTTATTGATTTTAAATCAGGTTAAATATGGAATAGAAATGAGATACATTAATAAAAACAACATATTTTGCTAATAAACCCATTTTTAGCTTGTTAATAATATGGTCGCAGGTTCACTGCTAAAATACATCAAGGAGTACTTTAATAATATATTCTTACGGGGAAACCACTCATTCTCACAGAGCTAGACTCTTGAAGGCACTAGGTGCAGGAGTAGGCCATTCGGCCCTTCAAGCCAGCACCGCCATTCAATGTGATCATGGCTGATCATCCACAATCAGTACCCAGTTCCTGCCTCCTCCCCATATCCCCTGACACCACTATCTTTAAGAGCCCTATCTAGCTCTCGCTTGAAAGTATCCACAGAACCGGCCTCCACCGCCCTCTGACACAGAGAATTCCACAGACTCGCAACTCTCTGTGAGAAAAAGTGTTTCCTCGTCTCCGTTCTAAATGGCCTACCCCTTATTCTTCAGATTCCTTATAAATACTAGATCAACTAAAAAACTTATGTCCTCTAACCCCTCATCCTCCTGCGCTCTAAGGAATAAAGTCCTAGCCTGCTCAACCTCTCCCTATACCTCAGACCCTCGAGTCCTGGCAACATCCTCGTGAAATCTTCTCCGCACCCTTTCCAGTTTGACAACATCTTTCCTAGAACTACTTACTTACTTACTTACTGCCTATTATGCCTCATGGCATGTAGGGCAGCAATGAAGGTTCTCCACTCAGTGGTGTTGATTCCTTCAGTTGCTGTTTCCGTAGCTTATTTGTTTTACGAGACAGGGTTGTTAGCCCTGTGCTCAACCTCCAATCTGGAGGACCAGTGGGTCGCTATTCGTCTCGCCTCTACCCTTCGACCTGTCCAGCATGGGAGACCCTAACAGCATGGGAGACTCCTTCTGCAGTTGTACAGAGCCGTAGTGAGACCACACCTGGAGTATTGTGTGCAGTTTTGGTCCCCTAATTTGAGGAAGGACATTCTTGCTATTGAGGGAGTGCAGCGTAGGTTTACAAGGTTAATTCCCGGGATGGCGAGACTGTCATATGCTGAGAGAATGGAGCAGCTGGGGTTGTACACTCTGGAGTTTAGAAGGATGAGAGGGCATCTTATTGAAACATCTAAGATTGTTAAGGGGTTGGACACGCTAGAGGCAGGAAACATGTTCCCGATGTTGGGGGAGTCCAGAACCAGGGGCCACTGTTTAAGAATAAGGGGTAAGCCATTTAGAACGGAGACGAGGAAACACTTTTTCTCACAGAGAGTGGTGAGTCTGTGGAATTCTGTGCCTCAGAGGGCGGTGGAGGCAGGTTCTCTGGATGCTTTCAAGAGAGAGGTGGATAGGGCTCTTAAAGATAGCAGAGTCAGGGAATATGGGGAGAAGGCAGGAACGGGGTACTGATTGGGGATGATCAGTCATGATCACATTGAATGGCGGTGCTGGCTCGAAAGGTCGAATGGCCTACTCCTGCACCTATTGTCTATTGTCTATTGAGACGAATCTCCCGCTGACGTAGCTCTAGAGGTCACTGAGTCACACAAGCTCCCAGACCACGCCAAGATTGCAGCCCAACGGGAAGTTTCCTAGAACAGGGTGACCAAAATTGAACACATTACTCCAAACATGGACTCACCAACATCTTGTATAACTGCAACATGACCTCCCCACTTCTGTACTTTGGCCAATGTGCCAAAAGCCTTCTTGACCTCCCTATCAATCGGGCATGGATGGGCTGGGATGAAGGGCCTGTTTTCATAGAAACATAGAAAATAGGTGCAGGAGTAGGCCATTCGGCCCTTCGAACCTGCACCGCCATTCAATGTGATCATGGCTGATCATCCAACTCAGTACCAGCCATCTCTCCATACCCCCTGATCCCTTTAGCCACAAGGGCCACATCTAACTCCCTCTTAAATATAGCCAATGAACTGTCCTCAACTACCTTCTGTGGCAGAGAATTCCAGAGATTCACCACTCTCTGCGTGAAAAATGTTTTTCTCATCTCGGTCCTAAAGATTTCCCCCTTATCCCTAAACTGTGACCCCGTGTTCTGGACTTCCCCAACATCGGGAACAATGTTTCATGCTGTATGCCTCTGTGAATGTGCAGGGGAGACAGATACAGATATTTTTTAATCTGTTGTCTGAGGAAAACAGATAACTGGAGGGAACAAAATAAATGCCCCTGCAAGGCATCTATTACATTTCAGACCGCATACGCCAGGTATGTAGAGAAATGATGTTAGAGCACAGGGCAAAAGTTCAAGGCAGTGTCAGAGAGGATATGTTAGGATACAATATTCCCACGTTGGCTCTCAAAGTGGCTGGGCAAAGCTATCACATAAAGATAAATTATAAAATATTAACTTGTAAAGCGCACATGGGGAATGAGTCATAACCTTTAACTGTCAAAAATTATGGTGCAAAATTTATGTCGGTCCATAAAACTGACATTGAAAATTATCTTCCCGGCTCAAACTGTTGCAGTTATATGTTGCACCAGAAATCCTTACAATAGGCAATAGACAATAGGTGCAGGAGTAGGCCAATCGGCCCTTCGAGCCGAGTGGCCTACATAGGAATAAAGGCGTAGACTATTTTCTCAATGGGTAGACAATTTAGGAATCAGAAGTGCAAAGGAACTTGGGAGCTGGTGCAGGATTCCCAAAAAATTAACCTGCAAGTCGAATCAGTGATAAAGAAAGCAATAAATGCTAGCATTTATTTTGAGAGGACTAGAATACAAAAATAGGAATGTAAAGGCTGAGGCTCTATAAGGCGCTGGTCAGACCGCATTTGGAATACTGTGAGCAATTTTGGGCACCATATCTGAGGAAGGATGTGCTGGCTCTGGAGAGGGTCCAGAGGAGGTTTACAAGAACGATCCCAGGAATGAGTGGATTAACATATGATGAGCGTTTGTCGGCACTGGGCCTGTACTCGCTGGAGTTTAGAAGGATGAGAGGGCACCTCATTGAAACGTACTGAATAATGAAAGGCCTGGATAGAGTGGATGTGGAGAGGGTGTTTCCACTAGTGGGAGAGTCTTGGACCAGATATCAAGGCTGCAGAATAAGACATTCCTTTACGAAGGAGACGAAGAGGAATTTCTTTAGTCAGAGGGTGTTGAATCTGTGGAATTCTTTGCCACAGACGGTGGTGGAGGCCAAGTCAATGAATATTTTTAAGGCAGAGATTGATAGATTCTTGATTAGTGCGGGTGTCAGGGGTTATGGGGAGAAGGCAGGAGAATGGGGTATTGGAGGGAGAGATAGTTCAGTCATGATTGAATGGTGGAGTAGACTTGATGGGCTTGAATGGCCGAATGCTACTATTTTCCCTCGTGAACATGAACATGAATATTGATACAAAGGTCTTGTCAGTAAACAAACAATGCTGTAGTTACCAGCTCCTCATGTTCTGTTTGGGCCGCTTGCAACCCAATGTATAGAGTCAGAGATAGAGTTATAGAATCTTACAGTGTGGAAACAGGTCCTTCTGCCCAACTTGCCCGCACCGACCAACATGCCCAATCCACACTAATCCCATCTGCCTGCATTTGGTCCTTATCCCTCTAAACCTGTCCTATCCATGTCTAACTGTTTCTTACACGTTGCGATAGTCCCAGCCTCAACTACCTTCTCTGGCAGCTTGTTCTATACACCCACCACCCTGTGTGTGAAAAAGTTACCCCTCAGATTCCTATTAAATCTTCTCCCCTTCACCTTAAACCTGTGTCCTCTGGTCCTCGATTCACTTACTCTGGGCAAGAGACTTAGTGCTTCTACCCGATCTATTCCTCTCATGATTTAATACACCTCTATAAGATCACCCCTCATCCTCCTGCACCCCAAGGAATAGAGACCCAGCCTGCTCAACCTCTCCCTGTAGCTCACACCCTCTAGTCCTGGCAACGTTCTCATCAATCTTCTCTGAATACGTTCCAACATAACAAGATATTTTCTATAACATGGTGCCCAGAACTGAACACAAGACTCTAAATGCTGCCTCACCAACATCTTATACAACTGCAACATGACCTCCCAACTTATATACTCAATACTCTGACTGATGAAGGCCAATGTGCCAAAAACCTTTTTAACCACCTTATCTACCTGCGACTCAACCTTCAAGGAACCACGCACCTGTACTCGTAGATCCCTCTGCTCTACAACACTACCCAGAGGCCAACCATTCACTGTGTAGGCCCTGCCCATGTTAGACTTCCCAAAATGCAACACCTCACACTTCTCTGTATTAAATTCAATAAACCATTCCTCCGCCCACCTGGCCAATCGATCCAGATCCTGCTGCAATCGTTCACAACCATCTTCACTATCTGCAAAACCACTCACTTTTGTATCATCAGCAAACTTGCTAATCTTGCCCTGAATGTTCTCAACCAAATCATTGATGTAGATGACAAACAGTAACAGGCCCAGCACTGAACCCTGAGGCACACCACTGGTCACAGGCCTCAAGTCCGAGAAGCAACCTTCCACCATCACCCTCTGCTTCCTTCCATGGAGCCAATTTGCTATCTCTAAAGTCTAATGTTGATAGACCTGTTCTGATCTAATCAGTAATTCAGTTTAGTTTAAAGATACAGCGCGGAAACAGGCCCTTCGGCCCACCAAGTCTGTGCCGACCAGCGATCCCCGCACACTAACACTATCCTACACATACAAGGGACAATTTACACTTATACCAAGTATACAAACCCAAGCCAATTAACCTACAAAGCTGTACGTCTTTGGAATGTGGGAGGAAACCAAAGATCTCGGAGAAAACCCACGCGGTCACGGGGAGAACGCACAAACTCCACACAGACAGCACCCGTAGTCGGGATCAAACCCCCATCTCTCGCGCTGCAAGTGGTGTAAGGCGCCAAACTCTACCGCTGTGCTAACGTGCCACCCAACTTAATTTAAAATATATATTTTGACAGAACAAGCCAATGAATTTCAGTGAAAATGTGATGTGAATTGATAAGTCCTGGATACACTAAAATCTGGAAATGTCTGCAGTGTTGGCATTTTTCAGTTCAATGTTTCTTAAAAGCAAAAATAGTTGATGGATCTCTACACTTGCCAAACTTCAACCCAGCTACATGATCTACAAGTCTCTCAAGCTGGTGACAGCATCGATGTCTTCAAATAGTGAATAAATCTGGTGACTACGAATTCCTCTTGACAATCCAAAATTAAGGTATCTGTCTGAATTTGACAAATCACTAGCCAGTTCCCAACTGAGATGAAGGAACGTCTACTTCCCGATGACGTTCAGCAAAAGATTATATAGTTAGAGAAGAATGATGGATGCAAACTCATGCCTTCTGACTTTAACTGCTGCTAATAGACAATAGGTGCAGAAGTAGGCCATTCGGCCCTTCGAGCCAGCATCGCCATTCAATGTGATCATGGCTGATCATCCCCAATCAGTACCCCGTTCCTGCATTCTCCCCATATCCCCTGACTCCACTATCTTTAAGAGCCCTATCTAGCTCTCTCTTGAAAGCATCCAGAGAACCGGCCTCCACCGCCATCTGAGGCAGAGAATTCCACAGACTCACAACTCTCTGTGAGAACAAGTGTTTCCTCGTCTCCGTTCTAAATGGCTTAAGGGCCTGTCACACGAGCATGCTCCTGCATGCGGCAAGCGCGACCTAACATGGTCGCTTGAGCCGTACGGCATGCGGCAAGCGCGACCAAACCAGAAGCGGGAGCCGCGCGGAGGTCGAGTGAGTGACACGGCGTAGAGGCGGCTGCGGGCCAGCCGGCCGTTGCCCGCGCGGAATTTTTGAAACACGGTCAGTTTTTCGGAGCGATGTCGGGACCAGCTCCCGCGCAACTCCATACGGCTCCGGCGATCGAAGTGGGACCGGCCCCGCGAGGCCGTACGGCTCAAGCGACCACGTTAGGTCGTGCTTGCTGCATGCAGTCGCATGCTGGTGGGACAGGCCCTTTAGGTCGCGCTTGCCGCATGCAGGTTGCATGCTCGTGTGAAACATGCCCTTTACTCCTTATTCTTAAACAGTGGCCCCTGGTTATGGACTCCCCCAACATCGGGAACATGTTTCCTGCCTCTAGTGTGTCCAAACCCTTAACAGTCTTATATGTTTCAATAGGCTGTGTGTCTCTCAGCACTGGACTTCCGGTAGGGAAATTTAACAATGCATGATGGGAATAGATCGGGTACAGTAGGGGAATCTAGAGGCAGGAAACATGTTCCCGATGTTGGGGGAGTCCAGAACCAGGGGCCACTGTTTAAGAATAAGGGGTAAGCCATTTAGAACAGAGACGAGGAAACACTTTTTCTCACAGAGAGTTGTGAGTCTGTGGAATTCTCTGCCTCAGAGGGCGGTGGAGGCCGGTTCTCTGGATACTTTCAAGAGAGAGCTAGATAGGGCTCTTAAAATAGTGGAGTCAGGGAATATGGGGAGAAGGCAGGAACGGGGTACTGCTTGGGGATGATCAGCCATGATCACATTGAATGGTGGTGCTGGCTCGAAGGGCCGAATGGCCTATTCCTGCACCTATTGTCTATTGTCTATTGAATCGAGGACCAGAGGACATACAGTGCATTCAGAAAGTATTCAGACCCCTTCACTTTTTCCACATTTTGTTATGTTACAGCCTTATTTTAAGATGGATTAAATTCATTTTTTAATCATCAATCTACACACAATACCCCAGAATGAAGAAGTGAAAACAGGTGTTTGGAAATGTTTGCAAAGTAACTCAAAATAAATAACTGAAATACCAGATTTACATAAGTATTCAGACCCTTTGCTATGACACTCACAATTGAACTTAGGTTCATCCTGTTTACATTGATTATCCTTGGGATGTTTCAACAACTTGATTGGAGTCCACCAGTGGTAAATTAATTGATTGGACATGATTTGGAAAGGCACACACCTGTCTGTATAAGGTCCCCACAGTTGACAGTGCATGTCAGAGCAAACACCAATCCATGAAGATGAAGGAATTGTCCGTAGACCTCTGAGACAGGATTGTGTCGAGACACAGATCTGGGGAAGGGTATAAAACAATTTCTGCAGCATTGTGGGTCCCGAAGAGCACAGTGGCCTCCGTCATTCTTAAATTGAAGAACTTTGGAACCTCCAGGACTCTTCATAGAGCTGGCCGCCCGGCCAAACTGAGCAATCGGGGGAGAAGGGCCTTGGTCAGGGAGGTGACCAAGAACCCGATGGTCA
>NC_045958.1:128173706-128288706 GCF_010909765.2 Amblyraja radiata
AAGGGCCAGATGCACCTATTGTCTATTGTCTATCTGCAAAACCACCAAAGTTTGTTTTCATCTGCAGTTGCATGTGAAGCTTCACATCGCACAGTGATTTGACAGCTGCTAGCTCTGCAAGAAATTCTATTTTGGATGTATGCAGATGTTTCAGCGTGATTGACATTGTGACAAGGTAGTAATTTAAGCAACTCATACTCCTGCACACTTGGGCTTTGCTATCTTCACACCGGCGCTCAATGTACCATGATCACAGGGTTGTTTTGTAAGGAGACAACCGTGACAACATTGAGAAAGGACATCACGTCTGCTTACTGACATCTCGAAGGATGAGAGGCTTGTAATTGCTGTGTTCGGTTGTCAATAACCATGATGCAGTTCATCATTACCTTAATTGGATTCCCAAGACGAATTTCACCGGGACAACAGTGGTCCTGAAGTGTGTTAGAGAAGATGGCATTGAATCTGCAATTAATCAATCTATATCTGTCGTAAAACAACCACACTCCCTCCCCTGCCGAAAGTTAGACAATAGACAATAGGTGCAGGAGTAGGCCATTCGGCCCTTCGAGCCAGCACCGCCATTCAATGTGATCATGGCTGATCATCCCCAATTAGTACCCCCGTTCCTGCCTTCTCCCCATATCCCCTGACTCCGCTATTTTTAAGAGCCCTATCTAGCTCTCTCTTGAAAGTATCCAGAGAACCTGCCTCCACCCACCCTCTGAGGCGGAGAATTCCACAGACTCACAACTCTCTGTGAGAAAAAGTGTTTCCTCGTCTCCGTTCTAAATGGCTACTCCTTATCCTTAAACTGTGGCCCCTGGTTCTGAACTCCCCCAACATTGGGAACATGTTTCCTGCCTCTAGTGTGTCCAAACCCTTAACAATCTTATATGTTACAATGAGATACCCTCTCATCCTTCTAAACTCCAGAGTGTACAAGCCCAGCCGCTCCATTCTCTCAGCATATGACAGTCCCGCCATCCTGGGAATTACGTTGTGAACCTACGCTGCACTCCCTCAATAGCAAGAATGTCCTTCCTCAAATTAGGGGAGCAAAACTGCACACAATACTCCAGGTGTGGTCTCACTACGGCTCTGTACAACTGCAGAAGGACCTCTTTGCTCCTATATTCGATCCCTCTTGTTATAAATGTAGTATTTCCAGTCAATAAACTGGAGTGTTCAAGGTTCATGCATTAATAAGAACACCTTCTGTAGAGAGTATAAAAAAGCATTTGGCGAAGTCTTGCACTGAATGGCCTACTCCTGCACCTATTGTCTATTGTTATTTTTCCATCTCCCATTTCAATATCGCGCTGTTGAAGTCAGCAAGGCCCTCTCTAGTTCTACGACAGATTTATTTCCCAGTCATTTATTCCTGGCCTTGATTTCTCTTTCCCCCTCGTCGATCTTTACACGACAGTGGAGCTGCAATGTAGTAAAAATAGATAGCAAATATTCCGACATACACTCCTCTCCGCTGAGTAGCAGTTTGTGTCCGTGGCTCCATTTCAGTTACAACACTGAATCAGCTTTTTGTTTGAAATATTGAATGAAAACTTGCTATGTTTTTTAGTCTGCATGTTCCCGCTGTGGCCATGTGAGCTTTTTTTTCCGGCTGCTAGCTCGAAGGGCCGAATGGCCTACTCCTGCACTATTGTCTATTGTCTATTGCTCCAGTTCCTCCCACACTCTGAAGATGTGCGGGTTTGTAGGTTAATAGCCTCAGTAAATTGCCCACCTCTGCGTCGGGTGTGGATGCAAAAGTGAGATAATATAGAATTGTTTATGAAGGAACTGCAGATGCTGGAAAATCGAAGGTAGACAAAATTGCTGGAGAAACTCAGCGGGTGAGGCAGCATCTCTGGAGCGAAGGAATAGTAAGGACCTGAAGGGTCTCGACCTGAAACGTCACCTATTTCCTTCGCTCCATAGATGCTGCCTCACCCGCTGAGTTTCTCCAGCACTTTTGTCTACCTAAAGGGCCTGTCCCACTTTAACGACTTAATTCAAAACCTCTTGCCGAGTTTAAAGGACCTTAAAAAAAAAAATCAAGATTGTGGTAATCTACGAACTCCTACGACCTCCCACGACTGTGTTCCCAACTCCTACGAGTATGTCTCCGAATTCCCATGACTATTTCGATGCCCTCCTTACGAGTAAAAAGTTGCAATTTCTATCATGCCGACCATTTTATTTACTCGTGGACATGTTTAATGGGCTGGAAAAAACATCCCGACTTACCTGATGCCACGAGTACCTACGGCTGACATAACGAGCCGCTACGATATATCCATAAACTCCTACGACCTCCTATGGACTCGGTACGAACATTCTGCGAGTTTGAATCAAGGGGAAAATGCGGAATAATTTGTGAATTACCTCGTGAAAGTGGGACAGGGCCCTTAACATAGAACTAATTTGACTCAGTGGGTGAGGCTGCCTCACCCACTGAGTTACTCCAGCACTTTGTGTCTACATTCGATTTTAACCAGCATTTGCAGTTCTCTCTTACACATAGAACTAGTTCAGTTTTTGTTATGGATATAGAGTGCTGAATCAGGCCCTGCGGCCCGCCGAGGCCGTGCCGACCAGCAATCACCACACGCTATTAGGGCGGCAGGGTGGCGCAGCGGTAGAGTTGCTGCCTCACAGAGTCAGAGACCCCAGTTCGATTCTGACTACGGGTGCTATCCATGCTGAGTTTGTACGTTCTCCCCGTGACCTGCGTGGGTTTTTCTCCGAGATCGTAGGTATCTTTCCACACTTTCCACAAGACATACCATTTTGTAGGTTAATTGGCTTGGTCAATGTAAATGTGTAGGATAGTGTTAATGTGTGTGGATGGCTGGTTGGTGCCGACTCGGTG
Organism: Amblyraja radiata; assembly: GCF_010909765.2. Classification (NCBI taxonomy): domain Eukaryota; kingdom Metazoa; phylum Chordata; class Chondrichthyes; order Rajiformes; family Rajidae; genus Amblyraja; species Amblyraja radiata. The sequence continues at coordinate 128,176,582 of NC_045958.1, forward strand.
GGCCGAAGGGCCCTGTTTCCACACTGTATCTCTAAAGTCTAAAGTAAAGTCTAAAGTCATTAAATGGGTAGTGCACAATTTTCAAAACAGTTTTTATTGATTTTAAATCAGGTTAAATATGGAATAGAAATGAGATACATTAATAAAAACAACATATTTTGCTAATAAACCCATTTTTAGCTTGTTAATAATATGGTCGCAGGTTCACTGCTAAAATACATCAAGGAGTACTTTTATAATATAAAGGAACGTATCAATTATGTTTTATTATGCTGCCCAATTGCTCTTTTGAAAGGACTATTTTAAATAGTCATAAATTCATATTGCATGGAAGCAGACCTTTCGACCCATGTCCAGGCAACCAAGATGTGCCATCTAAGCTCGTCCCACCTGCCCGCATTTGGCCCATATCCCTCTCAACCTTTCCCACCCATGGACCTGTTTAAGTGTCTTTTAAACAGTACCTGCCTCAACTGCCTCATGTGGCAGCTCATTCCATACGAGTTGCCCTTTGGCTTGCTATGAATCTATATACCCACCAGCCCCTGAGTGAACCAATCGCTTCTCAATAGACAATAGACAATAGGTGCAGGAGTAGGCCATTCGGCCCTTCGAGCCAGCACCGCCATTCAATGTGATCATGGCTGATCATCCACAATCAGTACCCTGTTCCTGCCTCCTCCCCATATCCCCTGACATCCGCTATCTTTAAGAGCCCTATCTAGCTCTCTCTTGAAAGTATCCACAGAACCGGCCTCCACCGCCCTCTGAGGACAGAGAATTCCACAGACTCGCACACTCTCTGTGAGAAAAGTGTTTCCTCGTCTCCGTTCTAAATGGCCTACCCCTTATTCTTCAGATTCCTTATAATACTAGATCAACTAAAAACTTATGTCCTCTAACCCCTCATCCTCCTGCGCTCTAAGGAATAAAGTCCTAGCCTGCTCAACCTCTCCCTATACCTCAGACCCTCGAGTCCTGGCAACATCCTCGTGAAATCTTCTCCGCACCCTTTCCAGTTTGACAACATCTTTCCGAGAACTACTTACTTACTTACTTACTGCCTATTATGCCTCATGGCATGTAGGGCAGCAATGAAGGTCCTCCACTCAGTGGTGTTGATTCCTTCAGTTGCTGTTTCCGTAGCTTATTTGTTTTACGAGACAGGGTTGTTAGCCCTGTGCTCAACCTCTAATCTGGAGGACCAGTGGGATCGCTATTCGTCTCGCCTCTACCCTTCGACCTGTCCAGCATGGGAGACCCTAACAGCATGGGAGACTCCTTCTGCAGTTGTACAGAGCCGTAGTGAGACCACACCTGGAGTATTGTGTGCAGTTTTGGTCCCCTAATTTGAGGAAGGACATTCTTGCTATTGAGGGAGTGCAGCGTAGGTTTACAAGGTTAATTCCCGGGATGGCGAGACTGTCATATGCTGAGAGAATGGAGCAGCTGGGGTTGTACACTCTGGAGTTTAGAAGGATGAGAGGGCATCTTATTGAAACATATAAGATTATTAAGGGGTTGGACACGCTAGAGGCAGGAAACATGTTCCCGATGTTGGGGGAGTCCAGAACCAGGGTCCACACAGTTTAAGAATAAGGGGTAAGCCATTTAGAAAGGAGACGAGGTAACACTTTTTCTCACAGAGAGTGGTGAGTCTGTGGAATTCTCTGCCTCAGAGGGCGGTGGTGGCCGGTTCTCCGGATATTTTCAAGAGAGAGCTAGATAGGGCTCTTAAAGATAGCGGAGTCAGGGGATATGGGGAGAAGGCAGGAACGGGGTACTGATTGGGGATGATCAGCCATGATCACATTGAATGGCGGTGCTGGCTCGAAAGGTCGAATGGCCTACTCCTGCACCTACTGTCTATTGTCTATTGAGACGAATCTCCCGCTGACGTAGCTCTAGAGGTCACTGAGTCACACAAGCTCCCAGACCACGCCAAGATTGCAGCCCAACGGGAAGTTTCCTAGAACAGGGTGACCAAAATTGAACACATTACTCCAAACATGGACTCACCAACATCTTGTATAACTGCAACATGACCTCCCCACTTCTGTACTTTGGCCAATGTGCCAAAAGCCTTCTTGACCTCCCTATCAATCGGGCATGGATGGGCTGGGATGAAGGGCCTGTTTTCATAGAAACATAGAAAATAGGTGCAGGAGTAGGCCATTCGGCCCTTCGAACCTGCACCGCCATTCAATGTGATCATGGCTGATCATCCAACTCAGTACCAGCCATCTCTCCATACCCCCTGATCCCTTTAGCCACAAGGGCCACATCTAACTCCCTCTTAAATATAGCCAATGAACTGTCCTCAACTACCCTTCTGTGGCAGAGAATTCCAGAGATTCACCACTCTCTGCGTGAAAAATGTTTTTCTCATCTCGGTCCTAAAAGATTTCCCCCTTATCCCTAAACTGTGACCCCGTGTTCTGGACTTCCCCAACATCGGGAACAATGTTTCATGCTGTATGCCTCTGTGAATGTGCAGGGGAGACAGATACAGATATTTTTTAATCTGTTGTCTGAGAAAACAGATAACTGGAGGGAACAAAATAAATGCCCCTGCAAGGCATCTATTACATTTCAGACCGCATACGCCAGGTATGTAGAGAAATGATGTTAGAGCACAGGGCAAAAGTTCAAGGCAGTGTCAGAGAGGATATGTTAGGATACAATATTCCCACGTTGGCTCTCAAAGTGACTGGGCAAAGCTATCACATAAAGATAAATTATAAAATATTAACTTGTAAAGCGCACATGGGGAATGAGTCATAACCTTTAACTGTCAAAATTATGGTGCAAAATTTATGTCGGTCCATAAAACTGACATTGAAAATTATCTTCCCGGCTCAAATTGTTGCAGTTATATGTTGCACCAGAAATCCTTACAATAGGCAATAGACAATAGGTGTAGGCCAATCGGCCCTTCGAGCCGAGTGGCCTACATAGGAATAAAGGCGTAGACTATTTTCTCAATGGGTAGACAATTTAGGAATCAGAAGTGCAAAGGGACCTGGGAGCTGGTGCAGGATTCCCAAAAAATTCACCTGCAAGTCGAATCAGTGGTAAAGAAAGCAATAAATGCTAGCATTTATTTTGAGAGGACTAGAATACAAAAATAGGAATGTAAAGGCTGAGGCTCTATAAGGCGCTGGTCAGACCGCATTTGGAATACTGTGAGCAATTTTGGGCACCATATCTGAGGAAGGATGTGCTGGCTCTGGAGAGGGTCCAGAGGAGGTTTACAAGAACGATCCCAGGAATGAGTGGATTAACATATGATGAGCGTTTGTCGGCACTGGGCCTGTACTCGCTGGAGTTTAGAAGGATGAGAGGGCACCTCATTGAAACGTACTGAATAATGAAAGGCCTGGATAGAGTGGATGTGGAGAGGGTGTTTCCACTAGTGGGAGAGTCTTGGACCAGATATCAAGGCTGCAGAATAAGACATTCCTTTACGAAGGAGACGAAGAGGAATTTCTTTAGTCAGAGGGTGTTGAATCTGTGGAATTCTTTGCCACAGACGGTGGTGGAGGCCAAGTCAATGAATATTTTTAAGGCAGAGATTGATAGATTCTTGATTAGTGCGGGTGTCAGGGGTTATGGGGAGAAGGCAGGAGAATGGGGTATTGGAGGGAGAGATAGTTCAGTCATGATTGAATGGTGGAGTAGACTTGATGGGCTGAATGGCCGAATGCTACTATTTTCCCTCGTGAACATGAACATGAATATTGATACAAAGTCTTGTCAGTAAACAAACAATGCTGTAGTTACCAGCTCCTCATGTTCTGTTTGGGCCGCTTGCAACCCAATGTATAGAGTCAGAGATAGAGTTATAGAATCTTACAGTGTGGAAACAGGTCCTTCTGCCCAACTTGCCCGCACCGACCAACATGCCCAATCCACACTAATCCCATCTGCCTGCATTTGGTCCTTATCCCTCTAAACCTGTCCTATCCATGTCTAACTGTTTCTTACACGTTGCGATAGTCCCAGCCTCAACTACCTTCTCTGGCAGCTTGTTCCATACACCCACCACCCTGTGTGTGAAAAAGTTACCCCTCAGATTCCTACTAAATCTTCTCCCCTTCACCTTAAACCTGTGTCCTCTGGTCCTCGATTCACTTACTCTGGGCAAGAGACTTAGTGCTTCTACCCGATCTATTCCTCTCATGATTTAATACACCTCAATAAGATCACCCCTCATCCTCCTGCGCCCCAAGGAATAGAGACCCAGCCTGCTCAACCTCTCCCTGTAGCTCACACCCTCTAGTCCTGGCAACATCCTCATCATTCTTCTCTGAATACGTTCCAACATAACAAGATATTTTCTATAACATGGTGCCCAGAACTGAACACAATATTCTAAATGCGGCCTCACCAACATCTTATACAACTGCAACATGACCTCCCAACTTAGTATACTCAATACTCTGACTGATGAAGGCCAAAGTGCCAAAAGCCTTTTTGACCACCTTATCTACCTGCGACTCGACCTTCAAGGAACCATGCACCTGTACTCCGAGATCCCTCTGCTCTACAACACTACCCAGAGGCCAACCATTCACTGTGTAGGCCCTGCTCATGTTAGACTTCCCAAAATGCAACACCTCACACTTCTCTGTATTAAATTCCATCAACCATTCCTCCGCCCACCTGGCCAATCGATCCAGATCCTGCTGCAATCGTTCACAACCATCTTCACTATCTGCATAACCACTAACTTTTGGTATCATCAACAAACTTGCTAATCTTGCCCTGAATGTTCTCATCCAAATCCTTGATGTAGATGACAAACAGTAACGGGCCCAGCACTGAACCCTGAGGCACACCACTAGTCACAGGCCTCCAGTCCGAGAAGCAACCTTCCACCATCACCCTCTGCTTCCTTCCATGGAGCCAATTTGCTATCTCTAAAGTCTAATGTTGATAGACCTGTTCTGATCTAATCAGTAATTCAGTTTAGTTTAGAGCGCGGAAACAGGCCCTTCGGCCCATCAAGTCTGTGCCGACCAGCGATCCCCGCACACTAACACTATCCTACACATACAAGGGACAATTTACACTTATACCAAGTATACAAACCCAAGCCAATTAACCTACAAAGCTGTACGTCTTTGGAATGTGGGAGGAAACCAAAGATCTCGGAGAAAACCAATGCGGTCACGGGGAGAACGCACAAACTCCACACAGACAGCACCCGTAGTCGGGATCAAACCCCCATCTCTCGCGCTGCAAGTGGTGTAAGGCGCCAACTCTACCGCTGTGCTAACGTGCCACCCAACTTAATTTAAAATATATATTTTGACAGAACAAGCCAATGAATTTCAGTGAAAATGTGATGTGAATTGATAAGTTCTGGATACACTAAAATCTGGAAATGTCTGCAGTGTTGGCATTTTTCAGTTCAATGTTTCTTAAAAGCAAAAATAGTTGATGGATCTCTACACTTGCCAAACTTCAACCCAGCTACATGATCTACAAGTCTCTCAAGCTGGTGACAGCATCGATGTCTTCAAATAGTGAATAAATCTGGTGACTACGAATTCCTCTTGACAATCCAAAATTAAGGTATCTGTCTGAATTTGACAAATCACTAGCCAGTTCCCAACTGAGATGAAGGAACGTCTACTTCCCGATGACGTTCAGCAAAAGATTATATAGTTAGAGAAGAATGATGGATGCAAACTCATGCCTTCTGACTTTAACTGCTGCTAATAGACAATAGGTGCAGAAGTAGGCCATTCGGCCCTTCGAGCCAGCATCGCCATTCAATGTGATCATGGCTGATCATCCCCAATCAGTACCCCGTTCCTGCATTCTCCCCATATCCCCTGACTCCACTATCTTTAAGAGCCCTATCTAGCTCTCTCTTGAAAGCATCCAGAGAACCGGCCTCCACCGCCCTCTGAGGCAGAGAATTCCACAGACTCACAACTCTCTGTGAGAACAAGTGTTTCCTCGTCTCCGTTCTAAATGGCTTAAGGGCCTGTCACACGAGCATGCTCCTGCACGACCTAACATGGTCGCTTGAGCCGTACGGCATGCGGCAAGCGCGACCAAACCAGAAGCGGGAGCCGCGCGGAGGTCGAGTGAGTGACACGGCGTAGAGGCGGCTGCGGGCCAGCAGGCCGTTGCCGCATGGAATTTTTGAACACGGTCAGTTTTTCGGAGCGATGTCGGGACCAGCTCCGCTCAACTCCATACGGCTCCGGCGATCGAAGTGGGACCGGCCCCGCGAGGCCGTACGGCTCAAGCGACCACGTTAGGTCGCGCTTGCCACATGGAGTCGCATGCTGGTGGGACAGGCCCTTTAGGTTGCGCTTGCCGCATGCAGGTTGCATGCTCGTGTGAAACATGCCCTTTACTCCTTATTCTTAAACAGTGGCCCCTGGTTATGGACTCCCCCAACATCGGGAACATGTTTCCTGCCTCTAGTGTGTCTAAACCCTTAACAGTCATATGTTTCAATAGGCTGCGTGTCTCTCAGCACTGGACTTCCGGTAGGGAAATTTAACAATGCATGAGGGGAATAGATCGGGCACAGTAGGGGAATCTAGAGGCAGGAAACATGTTCCCGAAGTTGGGGGAGTCCAGAACCAGGGGCCACTGTTTAAGAATAAGGAGTAAGCCATTTAGAACGGAGACGAGGAAACACTTTTTCTCACAGAGAGTTGTGAGTCTGTGGAATTCTCTGCCTCAGAGGGCGGTGGAGGCCGGTTCTCTGGATACTTTCAAGAGAGAGCTAGATAGGGCTCTTAAAAATAGCGGAGTCAGTGGATATGGGGAGAAGGCAGGAACGGGATACTGATTGGGGATGATCAGCCATGATCACATTGAATGGTGGTGCTGGCTCGAAGGGCCGAATGGCCTATTCCTGCACCTATTGTCTATTGTCTATTGAATCGAGGACCAGAGGACATACAGTGCATTCAGAAAGTATTCAGACCCCTTCACTTTTTCCACATTTTGTTATGTTACAGCCTTATTTTAAGATGGATTAAATTCATTTTTTTAATCATCAATCTACACACAATACCCCAGAATGAAGAAGTGAAAACAGGTGTTTGGAAATGTTTGCAAAGTAACTCAAAATAAATAACTGAAATACCAGATTTACATAAGTATTCAGACCCTTTGCTATGACACTCACAATTGAACTTAGGTTCATCCTGTTTCCATTGATTATCCTTGAGATGTTTCTACAACTTGATTGCAGTCCACCAGTGGTAAATTAATTTGATTGGACATGATTTGGAAAGGCACACACCTGTCTGTATAAGGTCACACAGTTTACAGTGCATGTCAGAGCAAAAACCAAGCCATGAAGATGAAGGAATTGTCCGTAGACCTCTGAGACAGGGTTGTGTCGAGACACAGATCTGGGGAAGGGTATAAAACAATTTCTGCAGCATTGCAGGTCCCGAACAGCACAGTGGCCTCCGTCATTCTTAAATTGAAGAACTTTGGAACCTCCAGGACTCTTCATAGAGCTGGCCGCCTGGCCAAACTGAGCAATCGGGGGAGAAGGGCCTTGGTCAGGGAGGTGATCAAGAACCCGATGGTCACTCTGACAGAGCTCCAGAGTTCCTCTGTGGAGTGGGGAGAACCTTCCAGAAGGACAACTATATCTGCAGCACTCCACCAATCAGGCCTTTATGGTGGAGTGGCCAGACGGAATCCACTCCTCAGTAAAAGGCACATGACAGCCCGCTTGGAGTTTGCCAAAAGGCACCTAAACAAGATTCGCTGGTCTGATGAAACCAAGATTGAACTCTTTGGCCTGAATGCCAAGTGCCACGTCTGGAGGAAACCAGGCACCGCTCATCACCTGGCCAATACCATACCTACGGTGAAGCATGGTGGTGGCAGCATCTTGCTATGGGGATGTTTTTCAGCGGCAGGAACTGGGAGACTAGTCAGGATCGAGGGAAAGATGAATGGAGCAAACTGCAGAGAGATCCTTGATGAAAACCTCCTCCAGAGCGTTCTGGACTTCAGACTGAGGCGGAGGTTCACCTTCCAACAGGACAACGACCCTAAGCACAGCCAAAACAATGCAGGAGTGGCTTTGTGACAAGTCTGTGAATGTCCTTGAGTGGCCCAGCAAGAGCCCGGACTTGAACCCAATCGAATATCTCTGGAGGGACTTGAAAATAGCTGTGCATCGACACTCCCCATCCAACCTGACAGAGCTTGAGAGGATCTGCAGATAAGAATGGGAGAAATTACCCAATACAGGTTTGTTAAGTTTGTAGCGTTATACTCAAGAAGACTTGAGGCTGTAATCGCTGCCAAAGATGCCTCAACAAAGTACTGAGTGAAGGGTCTGAATACTTGTGTAAATGTCATATTTACTAATTACTTAACAAAAATTTAGAAACAGCTGTTTTTCCTTTTTTATTATGGGGTATTGTGTGTAGATTGATGCTAAAAAAATAAAATCAATTGAATCCATTTTAGAATAAGGCTGTAACGTAACAAAATGTGGAAAAGGTGAAGGGGTCTGAATACATTCTGAATGCACTGCATGTTTGAGGTAAAGGGGAAAAGGTTTAATAGGTATCTGAGGGGTAACTTTTTTTATCACAAAGGGTGGTGGGTGTATGGCAGAGGTGGTGGTGGAGGAGGTAGTTGAGGCTGGGACTATCGCAACGTTTATGAAACGGTTTGACAGGTACATGGATAGGACAGGTTTGGAGGGATATGGACCAAACGCAGGCAGGTGGGACTAGTGTAGCTGGGACATGTTGGCCGGTGTGTGCAAGTTGGGCCGAATGGCCTGTTTAAACACTGTATGACTTCGTGACATTAAGAAAATTATTTTTGAATTATTATATAAGTAATGTAAAATTATGAGAGGCATAGGCAAGGCAAACAGTCAGATGCTTGTCCCAAAGGGTGGAAACATCAAAGACTGGGCTTGTACACTCTGGAATTTAGAAGGATGAGAGGTAATCTCATTGAAACATATAAGATTATTAAGGGTTTGGACACGCTAGAGGCAGGAAACATGTTCCCGATCTTGGGGGGGTCCAGAACCAGGGGCCACAGTTTAAGAATAAGGAGTAAGCCATTTAGAACGGAGATGAGGAAACACTTATTCACACAGAGAGTGGTGAGTCTGTGGAATTCTCTGCCTCAGAGGGCGGTGGAGGCAGGTTCTCTGGATGCTTTCAAGAGAGAGCTAGATAGGGCTCTTATAGATAGCAGAGTCAGGGGATATGGGGAGAAGGCAGGAACGGGGTATTGATTGGGGATGATCAGCCATGATCATATTGAATGGTGGTGCTGGCTCGAAGGGTCGAATGGCCTACTCCTGCACCTATTGTCTATTGGGTGGCATTCAAGGTGAGGGGCAAGGTTTAAATGAGATGTGCCGGGTATGTTCATATACCCACTGCCCTTCACACAAAGGGTGGTGGGTGTGTGTAGAACGAGCTGCCGGAGGAGGTGGTCGAGGCTGGGACTATCGCCATTTTTCAGAAGCAATTAGACTGGTACATGGATAGGACAGGTTGAGAGGGATATGGACCAAACACAGGCAGGTGGGACAAGGGTAGCAGGTGTGGGCAAGTTGGGCCGAAGGGCCTGTTTCCATGCTGTATTCCTCTCTAACCATGTTTTACACAGAGGGTGGAGGGTGCCTGGAACGCGCTGCCAGGGGTGGTGGTGGAGGCAGGGACGGAAGTGGTGTTTAAGAGGCTTTTAAATATGCACATGGATAGGGAGGGATATGGATCACGTGCAGGCAGAGGAGATTGGCCGGTCACGGTGGCGCAGCGGTAGAGTTGATGGCTTCCAGCGCTTGCAGCGCCGGAGACCCAGGTTCAATCCCGACTGTGGGTGCTGTCTGTACGGAGTTTGTACGTTCTCCCTGTGACTTGCGTGGGTTTTCCCCAAGATCATCGGTTTCCTCCCACACTCCAAAGACGTACAGGTTTGTAGGTTAATTGGCTTGGTATAAATGTAAGTAGTCCCTAGTGTGTGTTAGTGTGATGAGAATGCTGGTCGGTGCAGACTCGGTGGGCCGAAGGGCCTGTTTCCGTGCTGTATCTCTAAACTAAATGGGCTGAACTTGGCATCATGTTCGGCCTGGGCATTGTGGGCTGAAGGGCCTGTTCTGGTATTATACTCTACGAGGTATAAAAAGCAAGGTCTGAGGATAATGGAACCTAATTATCGATGGAATTCAGAGCCCTTAATCCATCAGAGCCCTTTCTCCCTTCAGAGCCCAGAGTCCCCTAATTTGAGGAAGGATATTCTTGCTATTGAGGGAGTGCAGCGTAGGTTTACAAGGTTAATTCCCGGGATGGCGGGACTGTCATATGCTGAGAGAATGGAGCGGCTGGGCTTGTACCCTCTGGAGTTTAGAAGGATGAGAGGTGATCTCATTGAACCGTATAAGATTGTTAAGGGCTTGGACACGCTAGAGGCAGGAAACATGTTCCCGATGGTACACAAAAAAGCTGGAGAAACTCAGCGGGTGCAGCAGCATCTATGGAGCGAAGGAAATAGGCAACGTTTCGGGCCGAAACCCTTCTTCATGTTGTTCTTAAACAACATGTTCCCGATGTTGGGGGAGTCCAGAACCAGGGGCCACAGTTGAATAATAAGGGGTAAGCCGTTTAGAACGGATACGAGGAAACACTTTTTCTCACGGAGTGTTGTGAGTCTGTGGAATTCTCTGCCTCAGAGGGCGGTGGAGGCCGGTTCTCTGGATGCTTTCAAGAGAGAGCTAGCTAGGGCTCTTAAAGATAGCGGAGTCAGGGGATATGGGGAGAAGGCAGGAACAGGGTACTGATTGGGGATGATCAGCCATGATCACATTGAATGGCGGTGCTGGCTCGAAGGGCCAAATGGCCTACTCCTGCACCTAGTGCCTTCAAGAGTCTAGCTCTGTGATAAGGAGTGGTTTCCCCGTAAGAACACTAAAGTGGGAAGTCACAGCGAATGATTGCAACGCCGTGAAGTTTATGGTTCAAGAGGCAGGTCTTGGCTGAGTCTGCTCCTGAGAGAAGTTTAAAAAAAAAAAAAGCTTTAAAATAACGTTAAAGGCTGTGCTATTTGAAGACCCTGGCTACAAAATACCATCAAGGGGATTAAAACGAGATGAGAGCAGTAGACAAAACGAGGAAATCCAATCAGTTTTACTGCAGTTGTAATTGGAATCTGTTCCAATTCGTAATGGTTCATAAATAAAATGTTTCAAGTTGAATGTTCACCAGCTCAATGCTACCGAAAGCACAACCTCAACTCAAATAATGGGATCAGTAATGTGGGCGGCATGGTGGTGCAGCGGTAGAGTTGCTGCCTTACAGTGCCAGAGACCCGGGTTCAATCCTGACTACAGGCCAAGTCAGTTTTATTTCTAAAGCACATTTAAAAAACAACTCTCGTTGACCAAAGTGCTTTACATTGGTGGAGGTACTAAGGTTATACAACGTTAACGTTGGTGCTCATAAATTTATAGCCAATAGGTGCAGGAGGAGGCCATTCGGCCCTTCGAGCCAGCACCGCTATTCAATGTGATCATGGCTGATCATCCCCAATCAGTACCCCGTTCCTGCCTTCTCCACATATCCACTGACTCCACTATCTTTAAGAGCCCTATCTAGCTCTCTCTTGAAAGTATCCAGAGAACCTGCCTCCTGAGGCGGAGAATTCCACAGACTGTTGGAGCAGAATTCTTGGAGTTCTATACGTTCTTGGAGCAGAATTACACCATTCGGCCCATCAAGTCTACTCTACAATTCAATCATGGCTGACCTTTTTTTTTTTTACCCTCTCAACCCCATTCTCCTGCCTTCTTCCAACAACCCCTGACACCCGTACTAATCAAGAATCTCTCTATCCCATGATTCAAGAGTTTATTGTCATGTGTCCCAGATAGGACAATTACATTCTTGCTTTGCTTCAGCACAACAGAACATAGTAGGCATGACTGCAGAACAGATCAGTGTGTCCATATACCATTGTATACAGGGAGGAGACATTCAGTCTGAAGAAGGGTTTCGGCCCGAAACGTCGCCTATTTCCTTCGCTCCATAGATGCTGCTGCACCCGCTGAGTTTCCCCAGCAATTTTGTGTACCTACCATTGTATACATATATACACACATGAATAAATAAACTGATAAAGTGATAAACTGATAATTACTACCTTAAAAATATGAATTGGCTTGGCCTCCACAGCCGTCTGTGGCAATGAATTGGCATCTGCATGGAGAGCTCCCCGTGACCCGTTTTGGTTTTCTCCAAGATCTTTGGTTTCGTCCCACACTCCAAAGACGTGCAGGTTTGTAGGTTAATTGGCTTTGGTGAAATTGTAAATAAACCCTTGTGTGTAGGATAGTGTTAGTGGACGGGGTGGACAATGGTTGACATGGACTCACAAGACCCAGGGTCTGTTTCCATGCTGAATTTCTGAAGTCTAAAGTCTAACATCACAGAGGCAAGGACTCACCCAGAGAGTTGTGAATCTGTGGAATTCTCTGCCACTGAAGGCAGTGGAGGCCAATTCACTGGATGTTTTCAAGAGAGAGCTAGACATAGCTCTTCGGGCTAAAGGAATCAAGGGATGTGGGGACTAAGCAGGAATGGGGTACTGATTTTAGATGATCAGCCGTGATCATATTGAATGGCGGTGCTGGCTCGAAGGGCCGAATGGCCTACTCCTGCATCTATTTTTTTAATGTTTCTATAATTTCCTTTGCACCATCAGCTTATCTTGAACTGAAACACATCGTTCATATGCATTCTGAGGTTGCATATTTATAAGAAAAACCATTCTTGGAGAATTATGCCACAGAAAAACAGCCGACATCATCAAAGATTTGTCCCACCCCAGTCATTCCTTCTTCTCCCCGCTCCCGTCCGGCAGAAGGTACAGAAGCTTGAATGCGCGCAACACCAGACTCAGGAACAGCTTCTTCCCCTCTGTTATCAGGCTTCTGAACGGCCCTTCCATAAGCTAGGGTACTGTCCGATTCACCTCTACCCCATTGTGGACATGTAGATGATGAAAAATCACTTGCAAATGATATTTGTATATTTGATGTTTGTATCGCGAATTGTGGACGCAGCCCAGACCATCACACAAACCAACCTCCCTTCCATTGACTCCATCTACACCTCACGCTGCCTCGGCAAGGCCAGCAGCATCATCAAGGACCAGTCGCACCCCGGCCACTCCCTCTTCTCCCCTCTCCCATCGGGCAAGAAGTACAGAAGTGTGAAAACGCACACCTCCAGACTCAGGGGCAGTTTTATCCCAGCTGCTTTCAGGCAACTGAACCATCCTACCACAACCAGAGAGCAGTGCTGAACTACTATCTACCTGTTTAAGAAGGGACTGCAGATGCTGGAATAATTGAAGGTAGACAAAAATGCTGGAGAAACTCAGCGGGTGAGGCAGCATCTATGGAGCGAAGGAATAGGTGACGTTTCGGAGGTGGGGGGGGGGGGGGGTCAGGAATTCCCGCCCCCCCCCACCCACCCCCACATCAGTCTGAAGAAGGGTCTCGACCTGAAACGTCACCCATTCCTTCGCTCCATAGATTCTGCCTTACCCGCTGAGTTTCTCCAGGATTTTTGTCTAACTACTATCTACCTCATTGGTGACCCCAAACTATCTTTATTTAGACTTTACTGGATTTTATCTTGCATTAAACGTTACTCCCTTTAAAGCCCTGCCCCACGGTACGAGTCCATCCATGAGCTCTCCCGAGTTAAAAAAAAAAATCAAACTCGTGGTAAGCACGGAGAATTAACGTAGAGGGTACCTCGGAGCTCGGGGACGTCTCTTAGCGGCTTGTAACGCTAACAGCAGGTACTCGGGAAGACTCGCTAATGGCAGGTAGGCACGGGAAGACCAGGCAGAGGAGATCTGTTTTACTTGGCAACATGTTCAGCATGGACATTGTGGGCCGAAGGGCCTGTTCATGTGCAGTACTCTTTTTGATTCTCTGTTCTATCCTGTAATCCCATGTGAGACTGCAAAGAAATCTATAACGATATTTTGTTGTGATCTACCCGATTCAATCAATAATTTTGGATTATGGAATACAGAAGTTGCACTTCTCTGAATATATTATTTTTATGCCAAGTCCTTGAAGGTCGAACAACAAGGTTGAAACTTTCACTCAATTTTGAATAATGGGGAGAATAAATCAAAAACGTAGTCATTATTTTCAAAAATAATTAATATGGATATTTTTCTCTTTCTTGTAACAAGCAGTTATTGAATCCAAAGGTGATACAATGAACTGCAGATGCTTTAGACTTTAGAGAAACAGCGCGGAAACAGGCCCCTTCAGCCCACCGAGTCTGCTCCGACCAGCGATCGCCGCACACTAACACTATTCTCCGCACACTAGGGACAATTTACAATCTTTACCGAAGCCAATTAATCAACAAACCTGCACGCCTTTGGAGTGTGGGAGGAAACCGGAGCACCCGGAGAAAACCCACGCAGGTGGGAGTATAGAAGGGAGGTTATGTCACGCTGATATAAGATGTTGTTGAGGCCGCATTTAGAATATTGTGTTCAGTTCTTGGCACCGTGTTACAGGAAAGAGTTCAAAAGGGTATAGAAAAGATTTACGAGGATCTTGCCAGGGCCAGAGGGTCTGAGCTACAGGGAGATGTTTGGCAGACTAGGAATCTATTCCTTGGAGTGCAGGAGGATGAGATGTGACCTTATAGAGGTGTATAAAATCACGAGGGGAGTAGATCGGGTAGAGTCTCTTGCCCAGAGTAGGGGAATCGGGAACCAGAGGACATATGTTTAAAAATGTGGTGGGAAAGATTTAATAGGAACCTGAGGGGTAACCTTTTTACACTGAGGGTGGTGGGTGTGTGGAACGAGCTGCTGGAGGAGGTAGTTGAGGCTGGGACTAGCACAACATTTAAGAAGCAGTTAAACAGGTACATGGATAGGATAGGTGTGGAGGGATATGGACCAAACGTAGGCAGGTGGGGCCAGTGTAGTTGGGGCATGTTGGTCAGTGTGGGCAAGTTGGGCTGAAGGGCCTGTTTAGAAACATAGAAAATAGGTGCAGGGCGAGGCCATTCGGCCCTTCGAGCCAGCACCGCCATTCATTGCGATCATGGCTGATCATCCCCAATCAATAACCCGTGCCTGCCTTCTCCCCATATCCCTTGACTCCACTAGCCCTAAGAGCTCTATCTAACACTCTCTTAAATCCACGGTGTATGTGTGTCTATGTTGTTCTGGACAGCAGAACAGGTCTTTGTACTATCAAGTCAAGTAACAGCCAACAATCGATTGTTTTGCTGTGCGTAAACTTTCCGTGGTCAGAGCTTGTCGGGGATCTGAAGAGTTAATTCAAACACCTTTGGCCAATTTTAGGTAACTAACCGATAAACACCCATACCCTCCCCCCTCCATTTCCTTCCCCCTCCCCTGTACTCCACTTGGATTCACACCTTTATCTCCCTCCGATCAGTTCGCATTAACCAACCTGATCTCCCGGTGGCTCAGCACTTCAACTCCCCCTCCCATTCCAAATCCGACCTTTCTGTCCTGGGCCTCCTCCATTGTCAGCGTGAGTCCCACCGCATATTGGAGGAGCAGCACCTCATATTTCGCTTGGGTAGTTTACACCCCAGCGGTATGAACATTGACTTCTCCAATTTCAGGTAGTCCCTGCTTTCTCCCTCCTTCCCCTCCCCTTCCCAGCTCTCCCACAGCCCACTGTCTCCGCCTCTTCCTTTCTTCTTCCCGCCCCCCCCTCACCCCCACGTCAGTCTGAAGAAGGGTCTCGACCCGAAACGTCACCTATTCCTTCGCTCCATAGATGCTGCTTCACCTGCTGAGTTTCTCCAGCATTATCTCCCCATCATCTTCCACCTGTATTCCTTGGTGTGGCTTCAAATTCCTTGCCTGTTCCATCCTAATCTTTGTTTAGTTTAGTTTAGAGATACAGCAGGGAAACAGGCCTTTCGGCCCACCGAGTCCGTGACGACCAGAGACCCCCCCCCCCGTACACGAGCACTATCTGACACACCAGGGACAATTTACAAAAGAGAATGTACAAACTCCACACACACAGCACCTGTAGTCTGGATCAAACCCAGGTCTCTGGCACTGTAAGGCAGCAACTCTACCACTGTGCCACCGTGCCACTCCAGTGAGGTAAACTATAGGTGAATAACTTGCTCAACTGACAAGATTATTAATCTCAAGGTTAAAAGGATGGCGGGACTGTCATATGCTGAGAGAATGGAGCAGCTGGGCTTGTACACTCTGGAGTTTAGAAGGATGAGAGGGGATCTTATTGAAACATGTAAGATTCTTAAGGGTTTGGACACGCTAGAGGCAGGAAACATGTTCCCGATGTTGGGAGAGTCCAGAACCAGGGGCCACAGTTTAAGAATAAGGGTAAGCCATTTAGAATGGAGACGAGGAAACACTTGTGAGTCTGTGGAATTCTCTGCCTCAGAGGATGGTGGAGGCCGGTTCTCTGGATACTTTCAATAATAATAATAATATATTTTATTGTCATTGCACGTCAGTGCAATGAGATTTAGTAACAGCTAGATAGGGCTAGATAGCTAGATAGGGCTCTTAAAGATAGTGGGGTCAGGGGATATGGGGAGAAGGCAGGAATGAGGTACCGATTGTGGATGATCAGGCATGATCACATTGAATGGTGGTGGTGGCTCGAAGGACCGAATGGCCTACTCCTGCACCTATTGTCTATTGTCAATAGTAATGAAATAACTACAGTGCGCATATATAGCAGAGTTTGCTTTCATCTCAATCATCTCAATGTATCTCTAATGATTTTAAAATGTTCATTTCCGGGCCATGGGCATAAAGTTATTCCAGCATAATTGTTCCACTTCATTCATTAGAAAAGACAGACATCTGTTGCAAAAGAATCAATGTCTAATTATTAAACTTCTTCTGGCACAAAGCAAAAATAGATCAAAAACACTAATGAGTGTTAATGTTTTTTCAATGCCACATTAAAATAATGAAGTATTAAAGTGATGACACTTAACTTGGAGTGATAAGGGCCATGACATTAACCTCTGCCAATTTCATGTGATATGCATTAGAATATTGATGTCTTCCAGTGCAGTCTTCTCTAATATTCACCAACGCTGTGAAGGTCTGGAGGTGAGATTTGGAATATAACTCGATGAGTACAATTCTTTTTTAAGTGTCGTTGTGTGGCGTTGGGAAAAGGGGAAGTACAGCGGGATCTCAAGTTCCTTGTTCATCAGTCAATGAAAGTAAGCATGCAGGTGCTGCAGGCAGTGAAAAAAAGCGAATGGCATGTTGGCCTTTATAACAAGAGTTGAGTATAGGAGCAAAGATGTTCTTCTGCAGTTGTATAGGACCCCAGTGAGACCACACCTGGAGTAATGCATGCCGATTTGGTCCCCTAATCTGACGAAGGACATTCTTGCTATTGACGGAGTGCAGCGTAGGTTTACAAGGTTCATTCCGGGGATGGCGGGACTGTCATATGCTGAGAGAATGGAGCAGCTGGGCTTGTACACTCTGGAGTTTAGAAGGATGAGGGTCTCAGTTTGCAAAAGGGGCCAGACCCAAAATATCACCCATTCCTTTTCTCCAGAGATACTGCCTGTCCCGCTAAATTACTCCAGCCTTGTGCCTCCATTGCCTATCTGTGAGTTTGTACGTTCCCCCTGTGACTGCATGGGTTTTCTCCGGGTGCTCCTGTTTCCTTCCACACTCCAAAGACGTACAAGTTTGTAGGTCAATTGGTTACGGTAAAATTGTTAAATTTTCCCTTGTGTGTAGGATAGTGTTAGTGTACGGGGTGATCGCAGGTCGGTGCGGATTCCGTGGACTGAAGGGCTCGTTTCCGCGCTCATTTCTAAAGTAAAGTCCAAAGGAAAGTAAATTAAAACGCCCCCTCATCCTCCTGCGCTCCAAGGAATAGAGTCCCAGCCTGCCCAACCTGTCCCTATTGCTCAGTCCCTCGAGTCCTGGCAACATCCTCATTAAACAAATGAATTGAACATGCCATCATTTGCAGGGGTGGGCAACCTTGTTCTGCATAGGGGCTGGGACGCATGTCTGTGAGCGGATGGCGGGCCGTATCTATCACGTGTACACATGTATCCCGCCCCCATCCCGCCCCGGATGGCAGGCATCAATCACGCGTTCACAGAAGGTTAGACAAAGATGCTGGAGAAACTCAGCGGGTGTGGCAGCCTCGCATGTCTCACCCGCTAAGTTTCTCCAGCATTTTTTGTCTACCTTCGATTTTTCCAGCATCTGCAGTTCCTTCGTACACGTGTTCACAGAAGGTGCACGGCCATGCCGGCGGCTTTGCGCAGGATGCGGTACGGCCAGAGCTCGGCGCTCGGCGGGCTGGATGGTTACGGGAAACAAAATCCACCTGCGGGCCGGATGATTTCCGGTTAAGGGCCTCATTCGGCCCGGGGGCCGTAGGTTGCCGACGCCTGGTGTACAAGGACAACCAGAAAAACGGCAAAATGTGTCACAAGTCGCAGCGACCATCGCACACCAGAAATGAATAATTATTCATAAGAGCAACATTATACAAGTTTAAGCTTTGCTAAATGATTCCACATGGAGGCTCGACAATTCAAATTCAGTTCAGTTTAGTTTATTGTCACGTGTACCGAGGTACAGCGAAAAGCTTTTGGTGCGTGCTAACCAGCCAGCGAAAAGACAATACACAATTACAATCGAACCGTCCACAGTGTACAGATACACA
The DNA here is from genome assembly GCF_010909765.2 of Amblyraja radiata. Lineage (NCBI taxonomy): Eukaryota > Metazoa > Chordata > Chondrichthyes > Rajiformes > Rajidae > Amblyraja > Amblyraja radiata. The sequence goes on from NC_045958.1 coordinate 128,195,336, forward strand.
ACATGTTCCCGATGTTGGGGGAGTCCAGAACCAGGGGCCACAGTTTAAGAATAAGGGGTAAGCCATTTCGAACGGAGATGAGGAAACACGTTTTCACCAAGAGAATGATGAATCTGTGGAATTCGCTGCCTCAGACGGCAGTGGAGGCCGATTCTCTAGATGCTTTCAAGAGAGAGTTAGATAGAGCTCTTAAAGATAGCCAGGGGATATGGGGAGAAGGCAGGAACGGGGTACTGATTGTGGATGATCAGCCATGATCACAGTGAATGACGGTGCTGCCTCGAAGGGCTGAATGGCCTACTCCTGCACCTATTGTCTATTGTCTAATAAGGGAATAACGTTTAATAAAGTCCGATCAAGGATAGTCTGAGGGTCACCAATGAGGTGGATATTAGTTCAACTCTGCTCTCTAGCTGTGGTAGGATGATGAACATTGTAGTTCAGTTTCACCAAATACATATTTTGTTATATGAATCACCATTCATTGATCATAGAGAATATAGTGTTAAAGAGGGAGAGCCTTTGGAATGTAAAATATAAATGAATATTGATGAATGAAAGTGAAGAAGATTATCAGCTGTCCATTCCCTCTGTAGATGCTGCCTGACCAGCGCAGTTCCTCCACATTTGTGTTTTGCTCACATTTTTATTAATTTGTATGTTGAATTTCCCAAATGGAACATTAGCAATCATCAATTTTATCAGCAGAAATATTCAGGCTCTTGCTTGCTCTATTGGATCTATTTTTATAAAATTACTAGACCATGTGGGACCCGTTAGGTCCTGTCCCCTCAACGCGCATTTGCAGCGTCACACACACACTAGCCACCCCCCCCCCCACACACACACACACTAACCCCCCCCCTCCAACTAAACACACCCACACACAAACACACACACACATACACACACACACACACACCCACCCACACACACACACAAACACACAAACCAACCCCACACACACACACACACACCCCACACACACCACACACACACACACACCACCCCCCCCACACACACACAACACACACACTAACCACCCCCACACAACACACCACAACCACCCCCCCCCACACACACCCACAACCACAACCACCCCCCCCCACACACACACAAGCACCACCCCCCACAACACACCACACGAACCACCCCCCCACACACACACACCACACGAACCACCCCCCCACACAACCACCACACACACCACCCCCCCCCACACACCACACCACCCCCCACACACCACACACACCAACCACCCACACCCACACACACACACACACACACACAACCCCCCCCCCACACCACACCACACTAACCACCCCCACCCCCACCACACACACACACACACTAACCACCACACCCCCCCCACACACACACACACACACACACACACACACACTAACCACCCCAACACACACACACACACTAACCACCCCCCCCCCACACACACACACACCCACACAAACACACACTAACCACCCCCCTTGATATTATATTAATATTATTCATTTGCTCCTTTTACCCCAATCCCCCGCCCTATCCACTCACTCATAGCCCCCAACTCGCAGGCCCGGCTAGAGAAGGAGGGGGGGTTAAGACAGAGTGGGCAGAGGCACCGAGAGGACAGAGGCACAGAGAGGGGGGGGGGGGGGTGGGGTGGTGGGTGCCTGGAACGCGCTGCCAGGGGTGGTGGTGGAGGCGCATACGATAGTTGCATTTAAGAGGCTTTTAGATCGGCACATAGATAGGCAGTGAGTGGAGGGATATGGACCACGTGTGGGCAGAGGAGAATACTTTAACTTTACTTTAGACCTCAGAGATACAGTGAGGAATTAGGCCCTTCGGCCCACCAAGTTCCCGCCGACCAGCGATTCCTGTACGTTAACACTATCCAGATCACACTAGGGACAATTTACATTTTACACAAAGCCAATTAACCTACAAACCAGTGTACGGGGTGATCGAAGGTCGGCGTGGACTTGATGGGCTGAAGCGTCCATTTCCTTGCTGTATCTCTAAAGTCTAAAGTGAAGTCTCGTTGTAGAAATAGTGCCCTCTCAAGTGAAATTGTATTGCTGTGGTATATTATTAATATTGTAAATACCGACAACTCTCACCAACTTCTACAGATGCGCCGTAGAAAGCATTTTATCGGGATGCATCACAGCACGGTTTGGGAACAGCTCCATCCAAGACCGCAAGAAATTGCAGCAAATTGTGGACGCAGCCCAGACCATCACACAAACCAACCTCCCTTCCATTGACTCCATCTACACCTCACGCTGCCTCGGCAAGGCCAGCAGCATCATCAAGGACCAGTCGCACCCCGGCCACTCCCTCTTCTCCCCTCTCCCATCAGGCAAAAGGTACAGAAGTGTGAAAACGCACACCTCCAGATTCAGGGACAGTTTCTTCCCAGCTGTTATCAGGCAACTGAACCATCCTACCACAACCAGAGAGCAGCGCTGAACGACTATTTACCTCATTGGAGACCCTCGGACTATCTTTAATTGGATATTACAGGACTTAATGTTGCATTAAACATTGTTCCCTTTATCCTGTGTCTGTACACTGTGGACGGCTTGATAGTAATCATGTCTTGTCCTTTCATTGACTGGATAGCAAGCAACAAAAAAGATTTTCATTGTACCTTGGTATTGAGATACAGAATCGAGAACTAGAGGACATAGGTTTAATGTGAGGGGGAGAAAGATTTAATAGGAATCTGAGGAGTAACTTTTTCCTGCAAAGCGTGGTGGGTGTGTGGAACGAGTTGCCAGAGGAGGTAGTTGAGGCAGGGACAATCCCAATGTTTAAGAAACAATTAGATAGATACATGGATAGGACAGGTTTAGAGGTATATGGGCCAAACAAAGGAAGGTGGGACTAGTGTAGCTGGGACATGTTGGTCGGTGTGGGCAAGTTGGGCTGAAGGGCCTGTTTCCACGCTGTATCACTGAAATTGAAACATATAAGAATATTAAGGGTTTGCACACGCTAGAGGCAGGAAACATGTTCCCGATGTTGGGGGAGTCCAGAACCAGGGGCCACAGTTTAAGTATAAGGGGTAAGCCATTTAGAACAGAGACGAGGAAACACTTTTTGTCATAGAGAGTTGTGAATCTGTGGAATTCTCTGCCTCAGAGGGCGGTGGAGGCAGGTTCTCTGGATACTTTAAAGAGAGCTAGATATGGCTCTTAAAGATAGCAGAGTCAGGGGATATGGGGAGAAGGCAGGAACGGGGTACTGATTGGGGATGATCTGCCATGATCACATTGAATGGCGGTGCTGGCTCGAAGGGCCGAATGGCCTACTCCTGTACCTATTGTCTATTATCATGTTCTGGCTAATGTTCTCGCACCTTAAATCTTTGTCCTCCGGTTCTTGATTCCCATACTCTGTGTAAAAACTGTGCTTTTACCCGATCTATTCCTCTCATGATTTTATACACCTCTATAAGATCACCCCTCATCCTCCTGCGCTCCAAGGAATAGAGTCCCAGCCTGCTCAACCTCTCCCTGGAGCTCAGACCCTTGTCCTGGCAACATCCTCGTAAATTTTAATACATATTAATTTAAAAGACATTTGGACAGGTACATGGATAGATAATAATGTTTCATTAGTGTTCATTCATCTGCGAAGCAACCTTCATATTTTCTCCTGGAAAATTGAATGTAATTTTATTTTTCCTTGTGAAAGCAGGTTGAAAATGAGCTCCATATGTATCTGGACTGTGCAGGAGTGGCGGTGTTGGCTTGAAGGGCCAACATTCAATTAAATCTGAGTCATTCGTAACTGTCACTGTATGTCATGTTGTTACTTGTGGGCGGAGCACCAAGGCAAATTCCTTGTATGTGAATACATGGCCAATAAACTTACTTACTTACTTACTTAATGTTAACTGATGTTATTACAATGGGAAAGCAAAAGCAATAGTGTCCAGCAAGTGATCTGAACTTTAGTGTCTTGCTGTCTGTTTTATAATGTACAAGTTGAGCACATTTCTGAAGAAGTTTCACTTGAGTTTCCCTAATGTTTAATACATAGAAATGCAGGCAGTTGAATAAGGAATCAGTCTCCTGTGATCCAAACAGCATGTGAAGGATACATTTCACACTGTACCTCCCCACATTTGTACTGCGAGACTCGGTTAAATATCATTCATAACCAAATGCATGTTCTTTGCTTTTTTAATGCGACTTTTTAGAACTGATTCTCAGGGAGATGGAAGTCTGTAAAGCCTCATTTGCTTGCCAGCATAATACATAAGGAATCTTGCTTTTTTGAAATTCCTTCAGTGTGAATGTGACAAGATGAATGGTGGAAATGCTAATTGAATAACAGACCGCACAAACGTATTTAAATATTCGTCTCCCCGTCTCAAGCCTCTGTGGGAGTGCAAATACTATATCTTTGAATATTAATAGTTGTTTACATCAGAGCCTTGTCAGTACAGGGGACTGAGAGAGGAATATTCCCCACATTTGATTGGATTTGATTTGATTTGATTTATTGTCATTGTCTTCAATGAAGAGACAATGACATTTTTTTCGTACAAAATACCCCACAAAAATTAAAAAACACAATAAAACACAAAAAAACATAACACGATAGTCCACAACACAAACATCCCCACAGCGGCACCAAACTTCACCACTGTGAGGGAAGGCACCAAAGTCCAGTCAACCTCCTCGCCGATGTTCCCCAATGTTCACCCGTGGTCGCGGCCTCCCGAGCACCCCGTAGTCGCCGCTACGGGCGGTCCGATGTTCAGGCCCTCCCGCCAGGAACCTCTCGTCGGCCACCTTCCACCGGAGTCCGCAGCTCCTGATGTCCACAGGCTGCGCTGGGTGGAGATTCGCGCTGGCGACCCCCGGCAAAGGGTCCCAGGACTCCGCGATGTTAAAGTTAGCGTTGCCTGCGTTGGGATCTCCGCACCCACAGCTCCGCGATGTTGGAGCAGCGGCCCAACACTCCGGAGCTCCAAGCGGCGATCCCAGGTAAGGCCTCGCCCGCTCCGCGAGGTTTCCAGCGCCTTGCCGCCGCTGCTGAAGATCTGGTCCAGTCCCGGCAGGAAAGGCCGCGCCAATCCAGCTGCTAGGCCGCGAGGGGGGGCGAATACGCGACTCGGATAATAGCCGCATCCTCGCCAGGAAGCGACTGAAAGACGGTTTCTCCCTTACCCTACCCACTTCCCCCCCCCCCCCAACATAAAATACCGAAAACAACCTAAAAAACATTTAAAAAAACACACTCTAAACATGACAAAATAAAAGAAGTCAGCCAGACCGTGGGCGGAGGCAGCTAGCAACAGCGCCACCGGACGTCCCACATTGCCTCCATCATCATCGTTCTCTGACAGTCTACCCAGTTGAATCAGAATTTGTGGAATTTCTGTATGAAAACGTTACCGAATAGTGAAAGGTCTTGATAGAGTGGATGTGGAGAGGATGTTTCCACTAGTGGGAGAGTCTAGGACCAGAGGTCACGGCCTCAGAATTAAAGGACGTCCCTTTAGGAAGGACATGAGGAGGAATTTCTTTAGTCAGAGGGTGGTGAGTCTGTGGAATCCTCAGAAGGCAGTGGAGGCCAATTCTCTGGATGCTTTCAAGGGAGAGACCTGTTAGTTTGACGTCAGTGGTGGGCAAATTAATGGAAAGAATACTTAGAGATAATATATATAAGCATCTGGATAAACAGGGTCTGATTAGGAACAGTCAACATGGATTTGTGCCTGGAAGGTCATGTTTAACTAATCTTCTTGAATTTGTTGAAGATGTTACTCGGGAAATTGATGAGGGTAAAGCAGTGGATGTTGTGTATATGGACTTCAGTAAGGCCTTTGACAAGGTTCCTCATGGAAGGTTGGTTAAGAAGGTTCAATGGTTGGGTATTAATGGTGGAGTAGCAAGATGGATTCAACAGTGGCTGAATGGGAGATGCCAGAGAGTAATGGTGGATGGTTGTTTGTCAGGTTGGAGGCCAGTGACGAGTGGGGTGCCACAGGGATCTGTGTTGGGTCCACTGTTGTTTGTCATGTACATCAATGATCTGGACGATGGTGTGGTAAATTGGATTAGTAAGTATGCAGATGATACTAAGATAGGTGGGGTTGCGGGTAATGAAGTAGAGTTTCAAAGTCTACAGAGAGATTTATGCCAGTTGGAAAAGTGGGCTGAAAGATGGCAGATGGAGTTTAATGCTGATAAGTGTGAGGTGCTACATCTTGGCAGGACAAATCAAAATAGGACGTACATGGTAAATGGTAGGGAATTGAAGAATGTAGGTGAACAGAGGGATCTGGGAATAACTGTGCACAGTTCCCTGAAAGTGGAATCTCATGTCGATAGGGTGGTAAAGAAAGCTTTTGGTGTGCTGGCCTTTATAAATCAGAGCATTGAGTATAGAAGTTGGGATGTAATGTTAAAATTGTACAAGGCATTGGTGAGGCCAATTCTGGAGTATGGTGTACAATTTTGGTCGCCTAATTATAGGAAGGATGTCAACAAAATAGAGAGAGTACAGAGGAGATTTACTAGAATGTTGCCTGGGTTTCAGCAACTAAGTTACAGAGAAAGGTTGAACAAGTTAGGGCTTTATTCTTTGGAGCGCAGAAGGTTAAGGGGGGACTTGATAGAGGTTTTTAAAATGATGAGAGGGATAGACAGAGTTGACGTGGAAAAGCTTTTCCCACTGAGAGTAGGGAAGATTCAAACAAGGGGACATGACTTGAGAATTAAGGGACTGAAGTTTAGGGGTAACATGAGGGGGAACTTCTTTACTCAGAGAGTGGTAGCGGTGTGGAATGAGCTTCCAGTGAAGGTGGTGGAGGCAGGTTCGTTTTTATCATTTAAAAATAAATTGGATAGTTATATGGATGGGAAAGGAATGGAGGGTTATGGTCTGAGCGCAGGTATATGGGACTAGGGGAGATTATGTGTTCGGCACGGACTTGTAGGGTCGAGATGGCCTGTTTCCGTGCTGTAATTGTTATATGGTTATATGGTTATATGGAGAGTTAAAGGACAAAGGGCAAAGGACATTTATTGTCACATTGATCTGCCAACAGTCATAAATACACGAAAACACAAAATCCATGAAACACAAAATTAAAGTGACGAGTGGAAAGGATTGGGGATGTGCAAAGATTGGAGAGGGGGTGGGGGGGGGGGGTGGGATGGAAGAGTCAGCCTCAGTCTACCCCATGACAGAAGGGTACAATTTGATAGCCACAGGGAAGAAGGATCTCCTATGGCGTTCTGTGCTGTATCTTAGTGGAACCAGGAGAATGGGTTTAGGAGGGAGAGATAGATCAGCCATGGATGAATTGTGGAGTAGACCTGATGTGGATTGTCACCTTGTCGTGGTGGAGAAGCTTGTGTGGACCTGAGATCCTGAGATCCTGAGAGCGATGCCGTCTGGAGCTATGCTCCTGGTAGGGCCACCCATGGCGGTAAGGTCGAGGGGGGGGGTCTCTGACAAAGAGCAATCCAACCAAGACCTCAACAGTGGAACAGGCGGAGGACGATGGCTGACCTTAGTGGAGCGTCACAACGGCTGGGAAGGCGGATGAAGGCTGCGGCAGAAAAGGGTCTCCGGTCGTCTTGGACTCCACGCCACTGGATCCCGACCCAGATCTGTCAAGGACCGTGGGGTGGCTGTCTGTGCACCAGTCTCCCACGTTAAACAAAGTCACGCACAGGCGTCCTCCAACCCTGGAGCCACCCATGGTCAGCCACGACCGAACAGAGCCTAAACCTGATGGGCCGAATGGCCTAATTCTGCTCCTATCCCTTATGAACATGACATTGAGCAGCAACGGGGAGAAATCTAAAAACGAAGTCACAACATAATCCTGACCCCGTATTAATGCTGAATAGACCTCTGAATATTCTGTGTGTCTCCCATTAAAATTAAACATTCTGATGTATGTGTAAGTGGAAAAACTGAAAATTCTAATTATCGTGTATTATTAAAACCCACGTCTTTGTTTTATATGCGGCAGTAAACACGAAGTGGAATAGTGCTTGAGTTGAGTAAATGCTGATGTAGGTTGTAGTTCTTGGATTCATGCTGCTCCTAAATATTCCAAATGGAGTTTAAACTGGAGGTGGAGTAGTCACTTCTGATTCTGCAGATGAGTAAGGGCCGGCACGGTGGTGCAGCGGTAGAGTTGCTGCCTCACAGCGCCAGAGACCCAGGTTCAATCCTGACATCCGGTGCTGGCTGTACGGAGTTTGCACGATCTCCCCGTGACCTGCGTGGGTTTTCTCCGGGTGCTCCGGTTTCCTCCCACACTCCAAAGACGTACAGGTTTGTAGGTTAGTTGGCCAAATAATGGGATGGTAGTGTACTTACTCCTGTTAAAGTGAACATGTTGCTTTTTGAATTGTCGCCTTTCAGAGTCGGTAAAATACTCAAGAACATGAGACAAGAGACATTTATTGTACTTGCACCAATTGGTACAGTGAAATTTGTGGTCACCATACTATAGATAATAGGTACAGGAGTAGGCCATTTGGCCCTTCGAGCCAGCACCGCCATTCAACGAGATCATGGTTGATCATCCCCAATCAGTACTCCGTTCCTGCCTTCTCCCCATATCCCCTGACTCCGATATCTTTAAGATCTTCCAGAGAACCTTCCTTCACCGCCCTCTGAGGCAGGGAATTCCACAGACTCACCACTCTCTGTGAGAAAAAGTGTTTCCTCGTCTCCGTTCTAAATGGCTTACTCCTTATTCTTAAATTGGTTCTGGACTCCCCCAACATCGGGAACATGTTTCCTGCCTCTAGCGTGTCCAAACCCTTAACAATCTTATATGTTTCAATGAGATCCTTCTAAACTCCAGAGTGTACAAGCCCAGCCGCTCCATTCTCTCAGCATATGACAGTCCCGCCATCCCGGGAATTAACCTTGTAAATACAGCCATACGAATAAAATAAAGAACACTGAACACGATAGTCTATAACATAAACATCCCCACGCAGCAGAATCAAAGTTTCCCACTGTGAGGGAAGGCACCAAAGTTCAGTCCTGCTCCTCTTTGATGTTCTTTGATGGCAATGGAACAAGCATCTGCAGTCCCTTCCTATAATTGATCATATATAACAAAACGCAAATTCAATAAATTAATAACCACAACATGAGTCCAAAAGAAACAAACTCCTAGTACAAACAAAGACAGGCCACAGCAGTTCATAGTTGAGTGTGAATGTTAGGCAGTGTTCCTGAACCTGGACGTTACAGTTTTCAGGCTCCTGTATCACCTTCCCGATGGCAGTGGTGAGATGAGAGCGTGGCCAGGGTGGTGTGTGGGTCTCTGATGATACTGGCTGCCCTTTTGAGGCAGCGATTTCTCTAGATCCCTTCGATGGTGGGTAGGTCAGTTCCTGTGATAGACCTGTCATATCCTATAGATAGTTTAGTGTTTAGTTCAGTTTAGTTTACCGTCACGTGTACCGAGGTACAGTGAAAAGCTTTTGTTGCGTGCTAACCAGTCAGCAGTCAGACTACACATGATTACAATCGAGCCGTCCACAGTGTACAGATACAAGATCTCTGCCTCAGAGGGCGGTGGAGGCCGGTTCTCTGGATACTTTCAAGAGAGAGCTAGATAGGGCTCTTAAAAACAGCGGAGTCAGGGGGTATGGGGAGAAGGCAGGAACGGGGTACTGATTGGGGATGATCAGCCATGATCGCATTGAATGGCGGTGCTGGCTCGAAGGGCCGAATGGCCTACTCCTGCACCTATTGTCTATTGTCTATTGTCTATTGGAGGGCTTTATGGCCTTCCTGGTGGGGGATGCAGATGTACAGTGTCACTTTTATTTCTATAGCACATTTAAAAAACAACTTTCGTTGGTGGAGGTACTAATTTTATAATATTATTTATTGAATCGAGGACCAGAGGACATACAGTGCATTCAGAATGTATTCACACCCCTTCACTTTTTCCACATTTTGTTACGTTACAGCCTTATTTTAAAATGGATCACATTTTTTTTAATCGGATGGCCTACTCCTGCACTTATTGTCTATTGGAACAACTTTTAGTGCAAGATAAATTCGATTAAAGATAGTCCGAGGGCCTCCAATGAAGCAGATGGGAGGTCAGGACAGCTCTCTAGTTGGTGGTAGGATGGTTCTGTTGCCTGATAACAGCCGGGAAGAAACTGCCTCTGAATCTGGAGGTGTGCGTTGTCACACAGTACAATACGATACCAAAAAACTTTATTCATGCCCGGAGGGAAGTTGGTCTGCCGACAGTCACAAGGTACACAACAACTTGAATACGTCTGTACCTCTTGCATGATGGGAGAGGGGAGAAGAGGGAGTGGCTGGGGTGAGACTGGTCCTTGATTATGCTGCTGGCCTTGCCGAGGCAGCGTGAGGTGTAGATGGAGTCGATGGAAGGGCAGAAGCAGATGAGAGAAGTGATTATTTTGGAAGCCTGCAGGGTTGTGTTTAATTCATGTGCTGATCATCCCAGTGAACTCTTGACTAAAAGGAATCAGCATCTAATCCGTGTGAAAACCGATGAGGGAGAGACAAGTTCTGCTGGTCTTATCTCAGTGGATTAGAGGCACGTTGCAGCATTCTGTGGTAAATGAACTGAAGATCCTCTGCCTGGCTGCTCCGATTTTGAAAGGCTTTCTCATACATTATCCGAGTCGAGGCATTTGTTTTTCAGGGAAATGACTCGTTTCAAACTAGCATGTAGGAAGGAACTGCAGATGCTGTTTTAAACCGAAGATTATAGCTTGCAGGAGTCCAAGGAGAAGTTGTTAATGACCCTGTCCCACTTGGGCGATTTTTTTAGGCGACTACAAGCGACGAGGCTGTCGCCACGTGGTCGCCGGGGTGTCGCCTGTACGGTCGTGAGTCGCCTCCTCAGTCGCCCAAAGAATCGTGGCGTTTTTCTGGTCGCCGCTGGATTTTGAAATGTTCAAAAAATTTCGGCGACTATTGGTTTGACGCCAATGAGCGTAGCTTGACTAATCGCGACGTAGGCGCTGTCGTAGGTTGTCGCCGGGGTGACGTTGGTTGTCGCCGGGTGTCGACTTCAGTGAATTCCATTGGCGACTACCTACGTCATCCGGCGACAGGTACTGGCGACTGAATTGTCTTCAGTTGTCGCCGACAGGGTCGTAGCTTGTCCCGGGGGTTGACGTAGGTTGTCGCCTGTGTGGACGTAGATTGTTGCCTGTGTGGTCGTAGGTGGACGTCCTAATGGGTTGCCGGTTGCCGGCAGCTTGCTGTAGCTTGACGTCGACTAGGTGGTGGGTTGTCGCAGACATTGTCGTGGGGGGGGGGGGGGTCCAATTGCCGGTTTTTCGGCGACCTGCTACGGCTATGACAGTCGCCGAAAAAATTGCCTAAGTGGGATGGGCCCATAAGGGTGAGGGCCGCACCGATAGGCAGATAAGTGTGTTAGTTTAGTCTAGTTTAGTTTAGTTTAGAGATGCAGCGCAGAAACAGGCCCTTCGGCCCACCGAGTCCGCGTCGACCAGCGATCCCCGCACACTAGCACTATCCTACACACGCACACACACACATACTGGGGACAAATTACACTTATACCCAGCCAGTTAACCTCCAAACCTGTACGTCTTCGGAGTGCGGGAGGTAACCGAAGATCTCTGAGAAAACCCATGTTAGTAGTGGGGAATTGGCTGGTCCGTTGGATTCTCTGCCTCAGAGGGTGGTGGAGGCCAGTTCTCTGGATGCTTACAAGAGAGAGCTAGATAGGGCTCTTAAAAATAGCGGTGTCAGGGGATATGGACAATGCATTTCGTTGTCTCTGTACTGTACACTGACAATGACAATTAAAATTGAACCTGAATCTGAAGGCAGGAACGGGGTACTGATTGGGGATGATCAGCCATGATCACATTGAATGGCAGTGCTGGTTCGAAGGGCCAAATGGCCTACTCCTGCACCTATTGTCTATTATCTATTGGAGGACTTTATGGCCTTCCTGGTGGGGGATGCAGATGTACAGTGACTGAACGTCCATTATAAGTCGGAGGAGTCAAAGGAGGACCAACTCCACTGATACCCAAAACCAATTCCCTATCTCCAGAGATGCTCTCTGACCCGCTGAGTTACTCCAGCTTTTTGTGTCTATCTGCAGTTTAAACTATCATCATCTGCTTTGATCTGTCGTCTTCACACCTTGCCCTTCCATATCTCTCGTTTCCCTCTCCCCTGAAATCTCAGTCTGAACAAGGGTCTCGACCCGAAACGGCTCCTATTCCTTTTCTCCAGAGATGTTGTCTAACCTGTTTGTGTTACTCCAGCATTTTCATAATCATATGAATTATAATCATATTAATCATAATCATACTTTATTAACCAAGTATATTTTAAGAGTCAAGAATCAAGATAATTTATTGTCATATGTCCCAGGACAATGAAATTCTTGCTTTGCATCAGCAGATCAATATGTTTTGCAACATACGAGAGGTGGATGCTGGAGAAACTCAGCGGGTGAGGCAGCATTATGGAGCAAAGGAATAGGCGGCGTTTCAAGTCGAGACCCTTCTCAACCCGAAACGTCGCCTATTTCCTTCGCTCCATAGATGCTGCTGCCTCACCCGTTGAGTTTCTCCAGCATTTTTGTCTACCTTCGATTTTTCCACCATCTGCAGCTCTTTCTTACACATTTCATTTGCCAAGTCAGTCGTACCAACAAAAAGCAACAGAACACACAAAATACATTTGAACATGAACATCCACCACAGTGACTGCTCCACATTCCTCACTGCGATGGAAGGCGAAAGAAAGTTCAATCTCTTCCCTTTGTCCTCCAGCAGTCTGGAATGTCTCTTCAGTTTAAACTATCCTGTCATCAGGAATTTTCTTCTCAGCTAATCTCGGGTCAGTTTGAGGTCACACAGAAACACCCAGTGTATAAACACGGAACTGCAGATGCTGGTTTACCAAGTTCATATGTTGTAGGAGTAGAAATAGGACATTCGGCCCATCGAGTCTACTCCACCATTCAATCATGGCTGATCAATCTCTCCCTCCTAACTCCATTTTCCTGCCTTCTCCCCGCAACCCCTGCCACCCGCACTAATCGAAAGCGCACGGTCGGCGTGGACTCGGTGGGCCGAAGGGTCTGTTTCCATGTTGTCTCTCTAAAGTCTAAAGCAGGGGTGGGCAACCTTGTTCTGCATAGGGGCCGGGACGCATGTGTGTGTGAGCGGATGTCGGGCCACATCTATCACGTGTACACATGGATCCTGCTCCCATCCCGCCCCGGATGGCAGGAATCAAATCATGTGTTCACATAGATCCCGCCCCTTCGAGGATGCCACCCGGAGCACTGGCCCCTAGTTACGGACGCTCGCCAACATGGCGGCCCTAGTTACGGGCGCTCGCCAACATGGCGTCCCTAGTTACGGGCGCTCGCCAACATGGCGTCCCTAGTTACGGGCGCTCGCCAACATGGCGTCCCTAGTTACGGGTGCTCGACAACATGGCGCCCCTAGTTACGGGTGCTCGCCAACATGGCGCCCCTAGTTACGGGTGCTCGCCAACATGGCACACCTACAGACCATTGCCTTGGCTCTGTCCTGAAGGCAGTGGCTCAAATACTCACTGTTACGACTCCCGAATGCAAGTACTTCAGAGCCACGTAACACAAGTCAAAAACCAGGTTCAGGTTCAAAAACAGTTTTAATTATTCACTGGAACACAAAACTCAAACCTGATATAAACAACCCAGTCAGGGATATGGATAAACCGACAAACAATTTAACAATGCTCCAGCCAGCCACACCATGGGCCGTCGAACCGGAGATTCCAAAACCTGCCCAAAGAGATACAACCCTGAAACCAAAATACATGTAAACTCTAAGGTCAGCCCTTATCCGTCCCAATACAATATCTGATAACAAGGAATGGTGAAAATACACAAAGTTCTATGCCATGTGGTCCGGCTGCCTCGGCCCCCACCAACAGACTGCTCATCAGTCAGAGTCCACGACGAAGAGAGGGAATTCTGGGAAGCTCTGGTCTTTATACTCCAGATGAGTCACCCGTCACCTGACGCAGCTGGGCCAATCGGGTACAGGAGCCTTTAACCCCTCGATTCCAGACTCACAGCCACGAGGCCTGTACTTGGGATAGAAACAGAGAAGTAAGTACATAGCATTCACCAGGGGGGGGAAAGCGCCTAACACCCCCACCCAAAGATACTGAATAAGTTTCTGAAAATGAACAAAAAAAACACCACCAAATTTCAGCAACTATTCCGTAGCAGACATCACTGGCGCGACAATGCATCAGCCAATACATTATCCTTGCCACGGATATGCCAGTCAAATGAGACAACCGCAAGGGAAGCGTCTCCAAAGCCTCAGAGTTACTCAGCTTTCCCTGCGTTACTGCCACAGACAACCGTGCCTCCCCCACATCACCACCCGTGTCAGGGGGCAGCACCACTGCAGCCAAAACAGGCTTAGGAGGACATAGCTCCGACCCATCAACCTCCACAGGCTCCTTCCTGTCGAACCAGTCCTTCATCCTAGACTGAGCAGAGGCAAGATTACCCATTGCCAGTTCGCATGCCCTCCTCAGTCTAGAGCTAAAAGTACAGACGTGGTCTAAAATACTACGTTTTGTATCCTGCAACCATTTCTCCTTCAGGACCCTCAACGGACCACGTACAGTATGCGCGAACCCCAGGTCAGCAGGACTGAACCCTAAAGACTCCTGCACGACCTCACGCACCGCAAACATAACTAGATGAACCCCCTCATCCCAGTCTTTTTCAAACTCCAGGCAGTAAGTCCTCAACATAGATCTCAAAGTCTGGTGAAACCTCTCGAGAGCTCCCTGGCTCTCAGGATGATACGCACTGGAGTAACAATGCTTAATATCTAACTTGTTGCCCACTCTTGTCCGAGGTAGAGGGCCCACACAATCAACTAGAATCCGCTCAAACGGCTCACCGACCACAGGGATTGGATATAAAGGCGCAGGAACAATCGATTGGTTCGGCTTTCCTGCCACCTGGCAAATGTGACAACACCTGCAGTGCTGTTTCACGTCCTTTTTCAACCCTGGCCAAAAAAAATTCCGTAAGATGCGGTCATACGTCTTATTGACCCCCAAATGTCCACCCAGAGGACCATCATGAGCCAAACAGAGTATCTCGTCCCTATACCGACGAGGCATCACAATCTGATCAACCACGCTCCAATCATCATGCCCAGATATATCCAAGGGAGACCACTTTCGCATCCGTAAGCCATCCCTTAGAAAATACCCCTTTGCTGTGGAATCCATATCCCCCTCAGGCACTGCGCAGTCGCACAGATCAGATAAACCTGGATCACTCTTTTGCTCCTCAACCAGCCGGTCACGTGACAGTGACACCGGCACATTTCCAGACACTATCCCATCTTGAGATGGAGAAACACCCTTCACAACACAGGATCTATCATCCTGATCCCCAAAAATGCTCTCACTCAGGTCCACCACATCCTCAAACTTCGCCTGGCTCTTAGCCATAGCCCTCGTGACAGCACAAGCTGCGAAGACCCTTGGATGCTGCATAGCCAATCTATCAGGACTCTGCACCATCGGAACAGCCGTCACCTCAGGAGTGACTAAAACTCCTCCTCCTGCCAAGTCATTCCCCAAAATCACAGAAACTCCCCCAACGGGAAAACACGGCCGTAACCCAACAGTTACCCGGCCTGAAACCAACTCGGACTCGAGACGCACGGTATGCAAAGGCACTACCATGTCATCCATCCCGAATCCTACCACTGGGACACTTGACCCAACCGATGATTCCCCAGAAAACGGCAGTACACCATCCAATATAAAGGACTGAGTAGCACCAGTATCACGCAAGATGGATACTGGAACTTTATCACCCCCATCCTCTAGAGAAACAAAACCATTCATGATGAACGCAGAATAATTCCTACACTCATCAGACTCAGGCACCTCAGGTACGACAGGTGCCTTCTGTGCACCCACCAAAGCCACAGGCTTTGCATTTTTCTGCTTCAGAACGGGACACGACTTTAACATGTGCCCTCTCCTTCTACAATAGTAGCACACAGGACCTTCATCAGTCCTTACATTTCCGTCAACCTTATCAGCTCGGACCTCCCCCTGTATCAACGTGCTGCATTTTGCAGGCACAGAAACAGCTTTGACACTGCCACCGGCGACACCACCACGATCAACCGGCCGTGCACCAATACTATAGGACCGCCCAACAAAATCAGATTTATGAGTCAATACATACTCATCTGCCAACACCGCAGCCTTAGACACCTCATTCACCTTCTGCTCATTAAGGTAAGTAGTAACCCTCTCAGGGAGACAGTTCTTAAAGTCTTCCATAATTATCAAGGACCGCAGTAGCTCAAAATCCTTCACTCCTTGAGAAGCGCACCACCTGTCAAAAAGTGCCTCCTTCTCCCTAGCAAACTCCACATACGTCTGACTATCAAACTTCCTAAAGCGCCGGAACTTCTGCCGGTACGCCTCTGGAACTAATTCATAAGCCCTTAATACTGTAGACTTCACACACTCATAGTCCAGACTGCTTTCAACAGATAAAGACGAGTACACCTCCCGTGCTTTACCCACAAAGACACACTGCAATAGCAAGGTCCACACGTCCCTAGGCCACTTCAAGGACAAAGCCACCCGTTCAAACACTGTGAAATACTTGTCCACATCCTCCTCACGAAATGGGGGAACCAGGCGGATGTTCTTGCTCATATCAAACTCCCGTTCCCTAGAAGAAACCCGGGAATTATCTATTTCTTTTTCCCGCAGCTGAAATTCAGCCCTTTTGGTTTCCTCCTCAAGCTCAAGCCGTTTCATTTCAAGAACATGCATGAGCTCTTTCTCTTTTAACAAAGAGGCAATTCTCTGTGACTCAAGCTCCATCTCCTTCAGTTTAATGATGGCCTCCATGTTCTGAACAGGCTGAACAGAAGGTGGGGGACTGTCTGCACCACCAGGCAAAACCCCAGCCTCCACCAACGCAGCCCACAACTCCGATTTAATGGAGTGTTTCTTTGAATGCTTGTCAATAGTCACGGTATAGTTCTCAGCCAGCAAAATCAAATGCTCTTTCGTACATCTATCAAACAACTCCCGACTAGGAGCCTCAACAAATTCTTTCACCTTAAATTCCATTTCTAAAGTAGCCCCAAACCACCAGCTAAAACTTGGGCCTTAATGCTACCACAAACAGGGAAGAAAAAATTCCCTCTCAACACACAGACTTCCTCAGTCCAGAAGCCTACCAAAAATACCCTCTAAAAACGTCTAGAGTCCTCAAAACTTAGGACGAGCCCCCATTTTGTTACGACTCCCGAATGCAAGTACTTCAGAGCCACGTAACACAAGTCAAAAACCAGGTTCAGGTTCAAAAACAGTTTTAATTATTCACTGGAACACAAAACTCAAACCTGATATAAACAACCCAGTCAGGGATATGGATAAACCGACAACAATTTAACAATGCTCCAGCCAACCACACCATGGGCCGTCGAACCGGAGGTTCCAAAACCTGCCCAAAGAGATACAACCCTGAAACCAAAATACATGTAAACTCTAAGGTCAGCCCTTATCCGTCCCAATTCAATATCTGATAACAAGGAATGGTGAAAATACACAAAGTTCTATGCCATGTGGTCAGGCTGCCTCGGCCCCCACCAACAGACTGCTTATCAGTCGGAGTCTACGACGAAGAGAGGGAATTCTGGGAAGCTCTGGTCTTTATACTTCAGATGAGTCACCCGTCACCTGACGCAGCTGGGCCAATCGGGTACAGGAGCCTTTAACCCCTCGATTCCAGACTCACAGCCACGAGGCCTGTACTTGGGATAGAAACAGAGAAGTAAGTACATAGCATTCACCAGGGGGGGGAAGCGCCTAACACTCACACTCACTCGTCCCCGGCCTATTGACAACCCCGATCTCGCCAGTGAAGCCCAGATTCAGAAGGTGCGAGGCCGTGCCGGCGGCTTTGCGCAGGATGCGGTACAGCCAGAACTCTGCGCTGCTCGGTGACTCCACCACTGCGACCGCCAGCGCAGGCCTCCTTGCGTCACCACAGCCTCGGGCCGGAGAAGTACCGGAGATGACGGAAACCTGCGGGCCGGATATTTTCGGCCCCAGGTTGCCGACCCCTGGTCTAAAGTCTAAAGCTCTCCTGTTTTTGATAATTCAATCCTGGGAAAAAATGTATCTGATTGTCTACCCTATCTGCGCCTCTCATAATTCTACACACCTCTATCAGATCTTCCCCACAACCTCCGACGTTCCGGAGAAAATAATCCAAGTCTGTGCAACCTCTCCCTGGAATTCTGGTTATGAGTTCCAAAGACTCTTGCCTTTCGATGAGAATGACTATACCTAATGGCAGGACAGACTTGGATAGCCACAGGAGATCCTTCTTCCCTGAGGCTATCAAACTGTACAATCCTCCCCCTTCTGTAGTGGGGTAGACTAATGGGCCTGTCCCACATAGGCGATTTTTTTCGGCGAATGTCACAGTTGTAGCAGGTCGCCAAAAAAACGGCGACTGGACTTCCCCCATACGACAATGTCTACAACAACCTACCAATTAGTCGACGTCAAGCTACGGCAAGCTACCGACAACCAGCGACCCATTAGGACATCCACCTACGACCACACCTACGGCAACTTACGTCCACCCGCGACAACCTACGGCAAGGTAAAACAATTCAGTCGCCGGTACCTGTCGCCGGTTGACGTTATCAGTCGCCAATGGAATTCACCGAAGTCAGCATCGGCGACAGCCTACGACAGCACCTACATCAGGAGAAGTCAAGCTACGTTCATTGGCGTCAAGCCGACAGTCGCTGAAAGGTTTTGAACATTTCAAAATCCAGCGGCGACCAGAAAGACGCTGCGACTCTTTGGGTGACTGAGGAGACGACTCACGACCGTACAGGCGACACCCCGGCGACCATGTGGCGACAGACTAGTCGCCTGTAGTCGCCTAAAAAATCACCCAAGTGGGACGGGGGCATGAGACTGAGACTGAGACTGACTCCCCTCCCCAATCTTTGCAGACCCCCCCCCAGGCCTTTCCACTCGTCACTTTAATTTCATGTTTCATGTATTTTGTGTTTTACGACTGTTGGCAGATCCATTTCCCTCCTGGGATAAATAAAAGTTGTATGGTATGGTATTTCGGGAACTCGGCTGGGCGCGCTGAAGTTGATCAAGCAATCACCCATTAGCATAAATGTACTGGAAACAAACTCCTTGGCTTTGCTGATGACTCTGTCTCCCCCACTGTGAAGTCACCGAAACACTCACAGTCATTACTGAACTGTCCATGACAGCCCCAGATCTCCACGCTAGGTTTACCCGTGGAAGAGAAAAGTAAGTTCCCAATGTTGGGCGAGTCCAGAACCAGGGGCCACAGTCTTAGAATAAAGGGGAGGTCATTTCAGACTGAGGTGAGAAAAAACTTTTTTCACCCAGAGAGTTGTGAATTTGTGGAATTCCCTGCCACAGAGGGCAATGGAGGCCAAGTCGCTGGATGGATTGAAGAGAGAGTTAGATAGAGCTCTAGGGGCTAGTGGAATCAAGGGATATGGGGAGAAGGCAGGCACGAGTTATTGATTGGGTACGATCAGCCATGATCACAATGAATGGCGGTGCTGGCTCGAAGGGCCGAATGTCCTCCTCCTGCACCTATTTTCTATGTTTCTATGTTAAAGTGAAGATAGACACAAAATGCTGGAGTAACTCAGCGGGACAGGCAGCATCTCTGGAGAGAAGGAATGGGTGACGTTGCGGGTCGAGACCCTTCTTCAGACTGAGAGTCAGGGGAGAGGGAGACACAGAGATGTGGAAGGGCAAGGTGTGAACATGAGAGATCAAAGTTCAAGAAATATGTAGAATAGATCACCGTTAGCTGGGGGAAGGTGACAACGAGGCGGACAATGTAAACTTTAATCAGGAGGACAGTCAGACTGGTCGGAGAACCAGGATGGGGGAGCGATGGAGAGAGAGGGAAAGCAAGGGTTACTTGAAATTAGAGAAGTTAATATTCAAACCTTTCTGTCCTGGGCCTCCTCCGTTGTCAGAGTGAGGCCCAGTGCAAATTGAAGGGACAGCACCTCATATTTCACTTGGGTAGTTTATTCCCCAGCGGTATGAACATTGTCTTCTCTAACCAGATAGCCCTTGCTTTCCCTCTCTCTCCATCCCCACCCCCTTCCCAGTTCTCCCAACAGTCTTATTGTCCCCGCCTACATTCTATCTTTGTCCCATCCTGACATCAGCCTGAAGAAGGGTCTCGACCCGAAACGTCACCCATTCCTTCCCTCCAGTGATGCAGCCTGTCCCGCTGAGATTACACCAACCTTTTGTGTCTACTTTCATTGTTCATACCGCTGGGGTGTAAGCTGCCCAAGGGAAATATGAGGTGCTGTTCCTCCAATTTGTGCTGGGCCTCACTCTGACAGTGGAGGAGGCCCAGGACAGAAAGGTCAGTGTGGGAATGGGAGGGGGGAGTTAAAGTGTTCAGCAAACAGGCGATCTGGTAGGCTTAGGCGGTAGCTTTAGGCAGAGGTGATCATCAAAACGATCGCCGAGCCTGCACTTGGCCTTGCCGATATATAGGAGTCCACATCTGGAAACAATATTCAATAGACAATAGACAATAGGTGCAGGAGTAGGCCATTCGGCCCTTCGAGCCAGCACCGCCATTCACTGTGATCATGGCTGATCATACCCAATCAGTACCCCGTTCCTGCCTTCTCCCCATATCCCCTGACTCTGCTATCTTTAAGAGCCCTATCTAGCTCTCTTGAAAGTATCCAGAGAACCGGCCTCCACCGCCCTCTGAGGCAGAGAATTCCACAGACTCTCAACTCTCTGTGTGAAAATGTTTTTCCTCATCTCTGTTCTAAATGGCTTACTCCTTATTCTTAAACTGTGGCCCCTGGTTCTGGACTCCCCCAACATCGGGAACATTATTGTTTTCACCCCTTTGCTCTTATCCTTCTGAGAAGTACTCTCGTATAACTTGCCAGCGAGTGTTTTTAGAGAATGCTACAGTTAAATGGTCCTTTGATGTACTAAATGGGGCATAAGATGACCAGTAGGAAGACAAAGGTTCGACACTCTCTTCACTGAGAATACTGCTTTGGTTGATCGACCAGGTGTAGCACTCAGCTCATAATATCGAGTGCCTCAGAAATCAGTGACGAACTGCACAATGGAAAATCTAACCATACTGTCATGTAGCACAGAAACAGAAACAGCCCAACACTTCCACGACAGCCAAGATGCCCCAACTAAACTACTCCTGTTTGAGTTTATTGTCACATGTACCAAGGTACAGTCAAAAGATTTTGTTGCATGCTAACCAGTCAGCGGAAGAACATTTCCACCCGACACTCAGTCTGAAGAAGGGTCTTGTCCTGAAATGTCACCAAGATTCAAGAGAGTTTATTGTCATGTGTCCCTGATAGGACAATGAAATTCTTGTTTTGCTTCAGCACATCAGAACATGGTAGGCATGACTGCAAAACAGATCAGTGTGTCCATATACCATTATATACATATATACACACATGAATAAATAAACTGATAAAGTGCAAATAACAGATAATGGGCTATTAATAATCAGAGTTTTGTCCGAGCCAAGTTTAGTAACCTGATGGCTGTGGGGAAGTAGCTATTCCTGAACCTGGTCGTTGCAGTCTTCAGGCTCCTGTACCTTCTACCTGAAGGTAGCAGGGAGATGAGTGTGTGGCTTATTCCTTTTCTCCAAAGATGCTGCCTGTCCCGTTGAGTTACTCCAGCCTTTTGTGTCTAACTTCGGTGCGAACTAGCATCTGTAGTTCCTTCCCGCACATTTTGTTTATTCCACTGCAAAATCTCGCCACAGAAGGCTGTGGAGACAAAGTCGGTGGACATATTTAAGGCAGAAATAGATAGGTTCGTGATTAGTACAGGGGTCAGGGGTTATGGGGAGAAGGCAGGAGAATGGGGTTAGGAGGAAGAGATAGATCAGCCATGATTGAATGGCGGAGTAGACTTGATGGGCCAAATCGCCTTATTCTGCTTCTATTGGTTATGATCTTATAATGGATTAAATTGTATGGGTCTTCATAAGTCATGGGAGGAGACCTTAAACGTGGAAAGAATCAGATTTTCCCTGTTGGACAAACAGGAATTATTCGTTGGAACATGGTCTCCTCCCATGACCCATTGATTACTTAAAGGGTCAGAATAGTTCAGCACAGGAACCTGACTAGCACGCGGGCTAAAGAATGGATGAAATACTATACTCTGAAATGTACGAATATATCTCGAATGAAGTCTTTTTTATTTTAATAAATTTTTCCATTCTTCTTTAACCAGCTTTTTCCTTTTTTTTTTTTTTTTGTTTTGTTTGTTTTTGTTTTTGTTTTTCTTCTCTTTCTTTTCTTTCTTTACTTCATCTATCTCTTTAGTTCTATCTAGTTTAAAAAAAAAAGGCAAAAGGTATTGGAGACAATGTAATAATAATTGACAATATTATCAATTTAAAAATATAAGACTGTAATGATGTAAATAGGTTATGTACCTATCTCCAATAAAAAATATTTAAAAAAAAAAAAAAAAAAAAAAAAAAAGTCATGGGAACAGAATTAGGCCATTCGGCCCATCAAGTGTACTCTGCCATTCAATCATGGCTGATCTATCTCTCCCTCTCAAACCCATTCTCCTGCCTTCGCCCCATAACCTCTGACACTCACACTAATCAAGAATCTATCTATCTCCGCCTTTAAGATACCTACTGACTTGGCCTCCACCACCGTCTGTGACAATAAATTCCACAGATTCACCACCCTCTGACTAAAGAAATTCCTCCTCACCTTTCAAAAGGTGCATCCTTTAATTCTGAGGCTGTGTCCTCTAGTCCTAGACTCTCCCATTAGTGGAAACATCCTCCCCACATCCACTCTATCCAGGTCTTTCACTATTCGGTAAGTTTCAAAGAGGGAGCCCCTCATCCTTCTAAACTCCAGCGAGTACAGGCCCAGTGCCGACAAACACTCATCATACGTTAACCCACTCATTCCTGGGATCATTCTTGTAAACCTCCTCTGGACCCGCTCCAGCGCCCGCACATCTGATAGGCAGATGTTGGACAAATGCCAGAGAAAAAAACGACAGAAGGTTTGAGATAAGGATAGATGTACAAACACCATGCAGACAGCGCCCGAGATAGCCAATGAGCCACATGATTCCCTTTTAGAAACTATAAAATGTATCTGCATTTTAAGACTGATATTCTCATGTGTTTAGCAAAATAATTTCCTGGTGCATTTCGAGCTGCCTAATAGGGGTGTCATGGTAGAGTTGATGCCTCACAGCACCAGAGACCCAGGTTCGATCCTGACTATGGGTGCTGTCTGTACGGAGTTTGTACATTTGTACGTTCTCCCCGTGACCTGCGTGGGTTTCTACGAGATCTTCAGTTTCTTCTCACACTCCAAAAACGTACAGGTTTGTAGGTTAATTTGCTTGGAATAAAATGTAAAATTGTCCCTAGTGTGCGTCGGATAGTGTTAGTGTGCGGGGATCGCTGGTCGGCACGGAATTGGTGGGTTAAAATGGCCTGTTTCTGTGCTGTAAACTCAACTAAACTAATATGGACACAAAATACTGAAGTACCTCAATCTGAAGAAGGGTCTCGACTTGAAATATCACCCATTGATTCTCTCCAGAGATGCTGCCTGTCCCGCTGAGTTACTCCAGTATGTTATGCCCATCTTTGGTTCAAACCAGCATCTGCAGTTCCTTCATAAACTAATATGGGTCTTCGTGTTCTGCAGCTTTAATTGCAGCAATTCTTCAAAACTTCACGCCTCTCACAACTGAATTTCAATCCATTATTTTGTCACCATCTTTATTAACATCTCCGCGAGGTGTGAAAATATTATGGCATAATTACACCTAGCATTGCCAGCACGTTGGACAAGGCGCGGATTTACAAACCATTCATAAAATGTCATGATAATTGGCACTTTTGTCTTATGGTAAGCGGGGGTACTTTGCCAGCTATTTTCTTCCTTGGGCAATTATAATATAATGACACCTTGAAGTCCTCATTTATACTTAAACAAAAATGCAACATATCACCACTAAAGGTTTGACACCTTAATTCCCGATGAAGTCATAAGCCACATCTTCAAAATAGATTGCACCAGGATAAAAAAATATTAATAAGCCTTGGCATTTTCAGCTTTATGTGCAATCTTTATCCAGTAGAACCTTCCCAATGGTGCAGCGTATGGGATTTTATGTAGAAATTCACACCACATCAAGTTAAAGGCTTCATCTTTAATCTGCTCCCCCTCCCGCCCCACCCTGTACTAATCACGAACCTATCTATTTCTGCCTTAAATATATCCACCGACTTTGTCTCCACAGCCTCTGCTTCCACCTCCCCACAAATTCCTAATGTTCCTCCCACACTTCCAAAGTCTCCTTTTCAGTTTACTTCCGTGACACAAGCTTGGAAACAGGCCCTTCGGCCCACCGAGTCGATGCCGACCATTGATCGGCCGTTCACGCTAGTTCTATGCTGGGTATACAAAAATGCTGGAGAAACTCAGCGGGTGATTTGTACACTCTGGAGTTTAGAAGGATGAGAGGGCATCTCATTGAAACATATAAGTTTTTTCCTTCGCTCCATAGATGCTGCTGCACCCGCTGGGTTTCTCCAGAATTTTTGTGTACCTGAGATTGTTAAGGGCTTGGACACAATAGAGGCAGGAAACATGTTTCCGATGTTGGGGAGAGTCCAGAACCAGGGGCCACAGTTTAAGAATAAGGAGTAAGCCATTTAGAACGGAGACGAGGACACACTTTTTCTCACAGAGAGTTGTGAGTCTGTGGAATTCTCTGCCTCAGAGGGTGGTGGAGGCAGGTTCTCTGGATGCTTTCAAGAGAGAGCTAGATAGGGCTCTTAAAAATAGTGGAGTCAGGGGATATGGGGAGAAAGCAGGAACGAGGTACTGATTGGGGATGATCAGCCATGATCACATTGAATGGCGGTGCTGGCTCGAAGGGCCAAATGGCCTGCTCCTGCACCTATTGTCTATTGTCTATTGTGAGGCAGTATCTATGGACCGAAGGAAATAGGCAACGTTTCGGGTCGAAATCCTTCTTCAGACTCAAGGGCATTTTTGTCCACCTTCGATTTTCTAGCATCTGCAGTTCCTTCTTAAACACAAGTCCTACGCTACCCCACTTTCTCATCCACTCCCTGCTCACTGGGGACGATTTACAGAAACCAATTAGCCTGCAAACCCACGCGTCTTTGGGATGCTGGAGGAAACCCACGTGGTCACGGGGTGAACGTGCAAACTCCATACAGACAGCACTCGAAGTCAGGATTGAACCGGGATCACAGCTGTGCCACTTTGCTGTTCTTTAAACAATATTTTCAGCATGAGCACAGAATAATAGCTATGTTTTCAAAAAATCCTTATCTGGTAAAAAATCTGGTTATCGAGGTTAAAATCCGTGCGTGCGCAGATCGATCTCTTCTCCTGCAGGTCAGCGCCGCGCAGATTGGTCTCTTCCCCTGTCACTCCCTGGGACGGTCCGCCCCTTCCTGCGCCATCGCGTCTTTACTGGAGCTGAGGGTGGCCGGCGGAGGTTTCCATCCGGACTTACAGACGGACCCGAAGCAGCCCCGCCCCCAACAGCAGCCCCGCCCCCAGCAGCTGCCCCGCCCCCAACAGCAGCCCCGCCTCCAACAGCAGCCCCACCCCCAACAGCAGCCCCGCACCCAGCAGCCGCCCCACCCCCAGAAAAATCCTTATCTGGTAAGTTACTTGTGGGCGGAGCACCGAGGCAAATTCCTTGTATGTTAATACTTGGCCAATAAACGTACTTACTTTCTTATAAACTCACTTACTTACTTAAAACAACATTTTCAACTTTTTAGATTTTTAGTATATAGTTGAATATTATCTTAGTCAAATAGAATCATACAGTGGTGCATCTGTGGAATTCATTGCCACAGTCGACTGTGGAGGCCAAGTCAGTGGATATTTTTAAGGCAGAGATTTCATGGATTCTTGGTTAGTACGAGTGTCAGGGGTGATGGGAGGAAGGCAGGAGAATGGGGTCGATAGGGAGAGATACTGTAGATCAGCCATGATTAAATGGCGGAGTAGATTTGATGGGCCAAATGTCCTAATTCTGTTCCTATCACTTGTGAACTTTGAAATAGGACCTTCAGCCCAACATGTGCACGCTGACCAACATGTTCCATCTACACTAGTTCCACCCACCTGCCTGCGTTTGGCCCATAACTCTCCAAACCTGTCTATATACCTGTCTAAATGTTTCTTAAACGTTGCAGTGGTACTTGCCACAACTACCCCCTCCAGCATATGTTTAATTTTTAACTGGACTAAGTGGGACCCACAGCCCAATTTTCCCTCATCCCCGAAAATTCCCTCCCCCTCCTCTTCATGTGTGGGAGGGGAGGGAAGGTGGGGGGTGTGTGGACTGGGAGGTGTAGGGGGGAGAGGGTGGTGTGAGGGAGGGGGCTGTGTGGTGGAGGGCGAGGCTACTTGGGGCAGGGTTGCTGTTTGGGGCAGGGCTACTGCTAGGAGCGGTGCTACTGTTTGGGGTGGTGCTGCTGTTTGGGGCGGGGCTGTTTGGGGTGGGGCTGCTGCTGGGGGCGGGGCTGTTTGGGGCGAGGCAGTTTGGGGCGGGGCTGCTGCTGGGGGCGGGGCCACTGCTGGGGGCGGGGCGGCTGCTGGGGGCGTGGCTGCTGCTGGGGGTGGGGCTGCTGCTGGCGGTGGGGCGGCTGCTTAGGGCGGGGCTGCTGCTGGGGGCGGGGCTGCTGTGGGGGGCGGGGCTGCTGCTGGTGGCGGGGCTGCTGTTGGGGGCGGGGCTGCTTCGGGTCTGTCTGTAAGTCCGGTTGGAAACCTCCGCCGGCCACCCTCAGCTCCAGTAAAGACGCGATGGCGCTGGAAGGGGCGGACCGTCCCAGGGAGTGA
The DNA here is from genome assembly GCF_010909765.2 of Amblyraja radiata. Taxonomy (NCBI): domain Eukaryota; kingdom Metazoa; phylum Chordata; class Chondrichthyes; order Rajiformes; family Rajidae; genus Amblyraja; species Amblyraja radiata. Next base: position 128,222,389 of record NC_045958.1, read on the forward strand.
CAGGGGAAAAGACCAATCCGCGCGGCGCTGACCAGCAGGAGAAGAGATCGATCAGCGCACGGGCGGTTTATAAGATGTTTTAAACCTCGCTAACTTTTACGACATTCAACCGATTGGAATGAAACTTGGCGCACTCGCAGCATAAGAGAACGGGGAGTGAACTGGTGAAAAATCCTAGCGTTATCACGAACCGTTTTTGCACAAAAAGAAAGACCGCCAAACCGGAAGATAACAAGATCAGAGTTTTAGTGATATATAGATAGAAGATATATGTGTTGATTTTATGCTTTTATCTAGGGGACTAGACGTTCAGGTTTGTAGGTTAATTGGCTTGGTAAATGTAAAAATTCTCCCTAGTGGGTATGAGATAATGTTAATGTGCGGGGATCGCTGGTCGGCGCGGACCCAGTGGGTCGAAAGGGCTTGTTTCCGCGCTGTATCTACAACCTAATCTAAAAACTAAACTCCATTTTTCATGGATATGCATACTGGCACCTTTTTGTCTCCATGAAATACACTGTTTGCAGATTTAAATTGCGATGCCACTCACGATAACAGTTAGTTTTTATCAGGATTGGATTTACTGAACACATTGCTGTTCTTCCCGCATGGGTCTGACAATATTGTTCAATAATTCTGTTAGAATTATAGGTATTTCTCTGTTTTAAAATTGCTGCCGTAACTCATATTTACTGTGTGTATGTTGTGGAATTACAGTGTGGTTTGGCTTGGAATTGAAGACACGATCGTTTTCTGCATTCATTCCTCGTTCAACCAATTAAAGGATAGACGCAAAATGCTGTAGTAACTCAGGCAGCATCTCTGGAGAGAAGCAATGGGTGACGCTTCGGGTCCAGACCCTTCTTCAGACTGAGCGTCGGGCGAGAGGGAGACACAGAGATAAGGAAGGGAAAGGTGTGAAAATGAGATAACAAAAAGGAAATGTAGAATAGATCATTGTTAGATGGAGTCATAGAGTGATAGAGTGGGGAAAGAGGCCATTCGGCCCATCTTTCCCACACCGGACAACATGTCCCAGCGGAGTCAGGGGATATGGGGAGAAGGCAGGAACGGGGTACTAATTGGGGATGATCAGCCATGATCACATTGAAGGGCCTAATGGCCTACTCCTGCACCTATTGTCTATTGTCTACATTAGTCCCACCTGCCTGCGTTTGGCCCATATCCATCCAAACCTGTCCAATCCATGTACCTGTCTAAATGTTTCTCAAACCTTGTGATAGTCCCTACCTCAATTACCTTCTCTGGCAGCTCTTTCCATACACCCACCACTGTTTGTGTGAAAAAGTTACCCCTCCAATTCCTGTTAAATCGTTTCCTCTTCACATTGAACTTATGTCCTCTGGTCCTTGATTCCCCTACTCTGGACAAGAGATTCTGTGCATCTACCCGATCTATTCCTCTCATGATTTTATACACTAGGGGAAGGTGACAATAGACAATAGACAATAGATGCAGGAGTAGGCCATTCGGCCCTTCGAGCCAGAACCGCGATTCAATGTGATCATGGCTGATCATCCCCAATCAGTACCCCGTTCCTGCCTTCTCCCCATATCCCCTGACTCCGCTATTTTTAAGAGCCCAATCTAGCTCTCTCTTGAAAGTTTCCAAAGAACTGGCCTCCACCGCCCTCTGAGGCAGAGAATTCCACAGACTCACAACTCTCTGTGTGAAAAAGTGTTTCCTCGTCTCTGTTCTAAATGGCTTACCCCTTATTCTTAAACTGTGGCCCCTGGTTCTGGACTCCCCCAACATCGGAAACATGTTTCCTGCCTCTAGCGTGTCCAAAACCTTAATAATCTTATATGTTTCCAAAAGATGCCCTCTCATCCTTCTAAATTCCAGAGTAACGAAGCAAAGAAAGATTGGTATTTACTTTCGATTTCTCTGATTAATCTGATTATCCTCCTGACTACGTTTTACATTTGATGCCTTGTTGCCACCTTGCCCTTGAAATTTGTCCTCTTGAATCTCTTGTTTTCACACCTTATCATTCCATATCTCTAATTTTCCTCCCCCCCTGCCTGACAGTCAGTAGGATGAAATTGACTTTGGGATCAGAGAAATAGTTTAGGAAGGAACTGCAGAAGCTGGTCTGAAGAAGGGTCTCGACCCGAAATTAAGTTAAATGCCTGCCGAACTTCACAGCTGTGTATCTCTGGCTTATTAGCATCTTAAAAGTGTCTCCCCCATCCTCCTCCGTTTGTGTGTGTGTGTGTGTGTGTGTGTGTGTGTGTGTGTGTGTGTGTGTGTGTGTGTGTGTGTGTGTGTGTGTGTGTGTGTGTGTGTGTGTGTGTGTGTGTGTGTGTGCATGTGTTCGCGTGTGTGCGTGTGTGTCTGTGTCTGTTGACAGTCACTGGACAGGCCCATTAGGAAGTTCGGCATGTCCCTACAACTCTCACCAACTTCTGCAGATTCGCCGTAGAAAGCATTTTATCGGGATGCATCACAGCACGGTTTGGGAACAGCTCCATCCAAGACCGCAAGAAATCGCAGCGAATTGTGGACGCAGCCCAGACCATCACACAGACCAACCTCCCTTCCATTGACTCCATCTACACCTCACGCTGCCTCGGCAAGGCCAGCAGCATAATCAAGGACCAGTCGCACCCCTGGCCACTCCCTCTTCTCCCCTCTCCCATCAGGCAAGAGGTACAGAAGTGTGAAAACAAACGCACACCTCCAGATTAAGGGACAGTTTCTTCCCAGCTGTTATCAGGCAACTGAACCATCCTACCACAACCAGAGAGCAGCGCTGAACTACTATCTACCTCATTGGTGACCCTCGGACTATCCTTGATCAGACTTTACTGGCTTTACCTTGCACTAAACGTTATTCCCATTATCATGTATGATGCTGATGCTGTGGCGGGCTGTCTCGGAGCGGAGACGGCGTTCCGGCTTTCGGCGCCGGCGACATCACCACGGAGGTCCGCTAGACTGGAGAGCGGCATCTCCGGCCTGGATCGATCACCTCAGCGCAGAGGGAGAACAAGGAGGGAAGAGACGGAGACTAAGACTTTGCCTCCATCACAGTGAGGATGTGCTTGGTGAACTCACTGTGGTGGATGTTTAATTTGTGTTTATTGTATGTTTTGTTATTATTGATTCTGTGTATGACTGCAGGCAACATAATTTCGTTCAGACCGAAAGGTCTGAATGACAATAAAGGATCTATCTATCTATCTATCTATCTATCTATCTATCTATCTATCTATCTATCTATCTATCTATCTATCTATCTATCTATCTATCTATCTATCTATCTATCTATCTATCTATCTATCTATACACTGCGGACGGCTTGATTGTAATCATGTATTGTCCTTCTGCTGACGGGTTAGCATGCAACAAAAGCTGATCACTGTACATCGGTACACGTGACAATAAACTAAACTGAACTGAAACTGAAATATTGTTCTCCAGTGATTGTAATCTCCACGATCGTACAGTGCAATTAACGGAATGATGGCATTGTGATTTTCTTGGATTGTGCAGCTGCATTTAATTCTTAGCTTAAATATGGAGCAATTTTAAGCCCTAAGTCAGCAGTAACCCTTATCTTTAAGTGCAGTACAAGACTTTCATATAAGCAGCGTTTATATATTTCAATCCGTTTTATGAAATGTATTTATTTTTTGCGGTTTATTTCATTACAACATCATCTCAAGACATGCTCAGAAAATTAACTTAATTAAGCTCCAGTTACTAAAGCACCTCAAAACTCCAAATGTCCAAATGTCTATGAAAGAAGTGCAGATGCTGGAAAAATCGAAGGTAGACAAAAATGCTGGAGGAACTCAGCGGGTGAGGCAGCATCTATGGAGCGAAGGAATAGGTGACGTTTCAGGTCTGAGGAAGGGTCTCGCCTGTGAAACGTCACCTATCCATGTTCTCCAGAGATACTGCCTGACCCGCTGAGTTACTCCAGCACTCTGTGAAACGTCACCTATCCATGTTCTCCACAGATGCTGCCTGACCCGCTGAGTTACTCCAGCACTCTGTGAAACGTCACCTGTCCATGTTCTCCATAGATGCTGCTTCACCCGCTGAATTACTCCAGCATTTTTGTCTACCTTCGAGTTTTCCAGCATCTGCACTTCTTCCTTATACATACCACATACAGTATTATGTTTGCGAATGCAAGTAAGTAAGTAAGTAAGTTTATTGGCCAAGTATTCACATACAAGGAATTTGCCTTGGTGCTCCGCCCACAAGTAACAACATGACATACAGTGACAGTTACGAATGTCTCAGAAAACACTAAACATTAATAATAATAAAACATTAAAGCCCCTGTCCCACTGTACAAGGTAATTCACGAGTTCTCCCGAATTTACCTAGTGTCCAAATGTCTACCTAACATACCCGGGTCTCGGGCGCTGTGAGGCAGCAACTCTACCGCTGCGCCACCATGCTATTAGGAAATGGTTACTTCATGCTTCATTTCCACTAAAACCATTTACATAATCACGAGTTAAAGCGTCGTGGAACCAGTGGAACCGGGTAATGCGATGGAATGGAATTATTCCTTTTCATTTCTTTCCATTAAAAAAAAAAGTATCCCTTGATGTGTTTAAAAGTGGGACTCGGTAGCAGTGAAATTAATACAGCCAAAACAAGGTCTAAAATGAAGGCTTTTCTTTAATGAGGATGTCTATGTCTGAGTCCTGATCTACACTCTCGGAAAATGACTTTAATAAACGATGGCAGAACATTTACTCATTAAATTGGCATCCACGGATGAAATCCCTGACCATACATGGAGTGTTTTGACCTGTAAGATGCAGTGAATGGATTCTTAAGGGCCTGCCCTACTTGGGCGTTATTTGTGCGTAATTTACGCAACATCATTTACGCGTCACGACGCAATATAATTTACACGTGACGCGCGCATGGCGTGTATGACGCGCAAATGACTCCCAAGTGGGACAGGCCCTTAAGTATCTATTCAAGTCAAGCCTAGTGTATTAACCTTAGTCAGCATGGAAAAGTTGGGCCAAAGGGCCAGTTCATTTTGGTTCAGTTTAGTTTAGTTTAGAAAGACGAGAGGGGATCTTATAGAAACATATAAAATTCATTGCGAGAGGAATTCTGTTTAGGAGCAAGGAGGTCCTTCTGCAGTTGTACAGGGCCCAGGAGAGACTGCACCTGGAGTATTGTGTGCAATTTTGGTCTCCTAATTTTTTAGTGAAGACATTCTTGCTATTGAGGGAGTGCAGCGTAGGTTCACCAGGTTTATTCCTGGGATAGCGGGACTGACATATGATGAAAGAATGGATCGACTGGGCTGGTATTCACTGGAATTTAGAAGGATGAGAGGGGATTCTTATAGAAACATATACAATTCTTAAAGCATTAGACAGGCCACATGCAGGAAAAATGTTCCCGATGTTGGGGGAGTCCAGAACCAGGGGTTACAGTTTAAGAATAAGGGGTCAGCCATTTCGGACTGAGATGAGGAAAACCCTTTTTACCCAGAGAGTTGTGAATCTGTGGAATTCTCTGCCACAGAAGGCAGTGGGGGGCAATTCACTGGATGTATTCAAGAGAGAGTTAGATTTAGCTCTTAGGGCTAACGGAATCAAGAGATATGGGGAGAAAGCAGGAACGGGGTACTGATTCTGGATGATCAGCGATGATCACATTGAATGGCGGTGCTGGCTTGAAGGGCCGAATGGCCTACTCCTGCACCTATTTTCTATCTTTCTATTTTTAATTAAGTTGCTTAGTTTAGTTATATAAGACGTTGGTGAGGCCGCATTTAGAGTATTGTGTTCAGTTCTGGGCACCGTGTTTTAGGGAAGATATCGTCAAGCTGCAAAGGGTGCAGAGGAGATTTACAAGGATGTTGCCAGGACTCGAGGGCCTGTGCTACAGGGAGAGGTTGAGTAGGCGAGGATTTTATTCCTTGGAGCGCAGGAGGATGAGGGGCGGCTGTGCAATAGTGGGCTGTGCATGAATGACAATCAAGAACAATTCAATTGTTGAAATTAAGGATACTGCGAGGTTGTACTCTCTAGATAAAATGGACAGGATGAGGGCAGCACGGTGGCGCAGTGGTAGAGTTGCTGACTCACAGCGCCAGGGACCCAGGTTCCATCCCGACTACGGGTGCTGTCTGTACGGAGTTTGTACGTTCTCCTTGTGACCTGCATGGGTTTTCTCCGAGATCTTCGGTTTCCTCCCACATTCTAAAGACGTGCAGGTTTGTAGGTTAATTGTCTTGGTGTAAATGTAAATTGTCCTTAGTGTGTGTAGGACGGTGTTAGTGTGCGGGGATCACTGGTTGGCGTGGATTCGCTGGGCCGAAGGGCCTGTTTCCGTGCTGTATCTCTGAACTAAACTAAACTAAACGAAGAATTAGTTTACCACAGGAGTGAGATATCTTATTTTACTACAAGTTAAAATCCCTCTAAACCTGTCCTATCCATGAAGAATTGTTTCGGCCCGAAACATTGCCTATTTCCTTCGCTCCATAGATGCTGCCTCACCCGCTGAGTTTCTCCAGCATTTTTGTCAACCTATCCATGTACCTGTCCAAATGTTTCTTAAACGTTGCGATAGTACCTGCCTCAACTACCACCTCTGGCAGCTCGTTCCATACACCTACTTAATCCTTTATTTATCTCTGGGGAAGGTTGCGATATTTACCTGATACCGCGCCCAGAGGTATCACCACACACGGTCAGAAGCACAGAAATATGAATATGAACTTTGGAGCATGGAATGTGCGCACATTGATGGACAGGGCAGCCATTAACAGACCAGAGAGGAGAACAGCCATCATCGCTAGAGAACTGAGAAGATGGACTGGCCATGTCAATATCCGCATGTCCAACACACGTCTCCCTAAACACATCCTATACTCTCCCAATTGAAGCAAGGTCGGCGAGCCCCCGGTGGGCCAAAGAAACGCTTCAAGGACAACGTCAAAAACAGTCTGAAGAAATCCCACATCACATCAAGCAACTGGGAGCACATTGCAATGGACAGGCGCTCCTGGAGGAAACCCGTGCAGGAAGGAGCTGTACGTCACGAGACGGAACTACGACGTGTCTCAGAGACAGAGGGACAGCACCGTAAGGAGAGAGAGAAGGGGGCTCGACGACTACCAACCACCGCCAGTCTCCACTGCCCACATTGCACCAAGGTGTGTGGATCACGGATCGGCCTCTACAGACATCTGCAGACCCACAAGTAGATGACCCTATGTAGAGGAGAGGACAGTCTTACTCGTTTCCAGTGACCGCCGATGATGATGATGTATCTACTGTCACATAGAAACATCGAAAATAGGTGCAGGAGTAGGCCATTTGGCCCTTCGAGCCAGCACCGCCATTCAATGTGATCATGGCTGATCATCCCCAATCAGTAACCCGTGCCTGCCTTCTCCCCACATCCCTTGATTCCGCTAGCCCCTAGAGCTCTATCTAACTCAGCTTGGTCTGGGAGAGAATGCCCCCAGAACAGGTGTCAGGGGTTATGGGGAGAAGGCAGGAAAATGGGACTAGGAGGCAGAGATCAGCCATGATTGAATGGTGGAGTAGACTCGATGGGCTGAATGCCCTAATTCTACTCCTAGAACTGTGTGTGAACCTGTGTGTGAGCAGGTCTGGTGTTGGACTATTTTCAATTAGATTCATGCCTCTATCCGCACGTCAGAATTAAATGAACGTCTCGTCAATTGCTCTCTCATAAGGTGACGGCATGGCATCCTACAGTCATGTTGTGCGTTTGCAGGTTCCTTCAAAGGTGGCAATTGTCATAAGTAATTGTTAGCTAAGGACCTAATGAAGAGACACAGCAGTATGTTTGCTTCACTTCATTTGATTTGCTGAATGTGATTGCTTTTTGAAGTATTGCGAGTATATTATTTTACACCAACACTATTGGGCAGCAGAGCGATAGAATCGTACAGCATGGAAACATGCCCCGTGGCCCAACTTGCCCCCACGCCCATCTGCACTCGTTCCACTTTCCTCCTTGTGGCTCCATGTCCCACGCTAAATAAATAAAATTATGATAGGACTGGACAAGCTAGATGCAGCAAAAACGTTCCCAATGTTGGGCGAGACCAGAACCAGAGGCCACAGCTTAGAATAAAGGGAGAGGCCATTTAAGACTGGGACGACAGATGGCACAATGGGCTAAGTGTTCGGCTGGCAACCGGAAGGTAGCCGGTTCGAATCCCGCTTGGAGTGCATACTGTCGTTGTGTCCTTGGGCAAGACACTTCACCCACCTTTGCCTGTGTGTGAATGTGTGTGAGTGATTGGTGGTGGTCGGAGGGGCCGTAGGCGCAGATTGGCAGCCACGCTTCCGTCAGTCTGCCCAAGGGCAGCTGTGGCTACAGAAGTAGCTTACCACCACCGAGTGTGACGGAGGAGTGAATAAATAATGCGATGTAAAGCGCCTTGAGTATTAGAAAGGAGCTATATAAATCCCATCCATTATTATTATTATTATTATTAAGACTGAGGTGAGAAAAAACGTTTTTCACCCAGAGAGTTGTGAATTTGTGGAATTCCCTGCCAGAGAGGGCAGTGTAGGCCAAATCACTGGATGGATTTAAGAGAGAGTTAGATAGAGCTCTGGGGGTTAGTGGAGTCAAGGGATATGGGGAGAAGGCTGGCATGGGTTATTGATTGGGGACGATCAGCCATGATCACAATGAATGGCGGTGCTGGCTCGAAGGGCTGAATGGCCTCCTCCTGCACCTATTTTCTATGTTCTATGCTTCTATGCTTCTATAAATCTGTGCTAAACCTATCAATAGACAATAGGTGCAGGAGTAGGCCATTTGGCCCTTCGAGTCAGCACCGCCATTTAATGTGATCATGGCTGATCATCCACAATCAGTACCCCGTTCCTGCCTTCTCCCCATATCCCCTGACTCCGCAATCTTCAAGAGCCCTATCTAGCTCTCTCTTGAAAGTATCCAGAGAACTGGCCTGCACCGCCCTCTGAGGGAGAGAATTCCACAGGCTCACAACTCTCTGTGCCTGTCCAAATATTTCTTAAATGTTGTTATAGTCCCGGCCTCAACACGGTACACACCAAAAACTGGAGCAACTCAGCGGGTCGGGCAGTATCTCTGGAGAGAAGGAATGGATGCCGTTTCGGGTCGAGACTCTTCTTCAGACTCTCCCACTAGTCCTCGAGTCTTGATTATAGCTTCGCTTGCAGAATCCATTGGATATTTTCGAGGGTTTTGAAGATTGCATTTTGACAGCATCTCTATTAGACAAATAAATTGCCATTGCGAGCCCTTATTTTATTGCGTTATAAAAGTGGTTTATTTACCTATTATTCCAGAAGTGTGAATGGAAGTGCTGTTATCTCAGCCGTTTTTTCCTTCAGTCCCCGCGGTACTTAATGTAGAGGAAGCAAGCTGACGGATAAAAGAGAGGAAGAAATGCTGTACATCTGCCGATTATGAATGAACCCGGCACTTAATAGACCGAGCTTACAATTCAGCCACACTTTAATGTTCCACAGCTCTTACTGTGAGCAATTGTTGAAGCTGGCTATAGGCTGCCTTTGAACTCGTTACAACACTATCGTTAACAAAGTCGAAGAATCACACACACAAAGTGCTGGAGTAGCTCAGCGGCTCAGGCTCTGGAGAACATGGACAGGTAACTTTTCGGGTAAGGTCCCTTCTTTAGACTTCTGTGAAAATCAGCCGGTGGTTTTTCACTCTGTGAAACGTCACCTGTCCATGTTCTCCACAGATGCTGCCTGACCCGCTGAGTTACTCCAGCACTCTGTGAAACGTCACCTGTCCATGTTCTCCAGAGATGCTGCCTGACCCGCTGAGTTACTCCAGCACTCTGTGAAACGTCACCTATCCATGTTCTCCACAGATGCTGCCTGACCCGCTGAGTTACTCCAGCACTCTGTGAAACGTCACCTATCCATGTTCTCCACAGATGCTGCCTGACCCGTTGAGTTTCTCCATCACTTTATGTTTTAATCTTTAACAAAATGCTTCCACCATTATGGCTGTATTTAGTCCTTACTTAATCAATTTCTAGTAACGAAGGCAGCACGGTGGTGCAGCGGTAGAGTTGCTGCCATACAGCGCTAGAGACACTAGTGTACGGGGTGATGCTGGTCATCGAGGACTCGGTGGGCTGAAGGGCGCGTTTCCATACTATATCTCCAAAGTCTAAAGTGAAGTCTTCTGAATCTTATTCTCACTTTCTTGCAAGTTGACCTGCTAAGTTACCCCAGCACTTTATGTTAGAGACAAACTTAGAACATCTGTTGTTCTTTGTGTCTACAATATAGCCTGACTTGCTGAGTTTAGTTTAGTTTAGAGATACAGCGCGGAAACAGGCCGTTCATCCCACCGAGTCCGCACCGACCAGCGATCACCCCGCACACTAACACTATCCCACACACACTAGGGACAGTTTACATTGATGCCAAGCCAATTAAACCTACAAACCTTTGGAATGTCGAAGGGAACCGGAGCAACCGGAGAAAACCCAAGCAGGTCACAGGGAGAACGTACAAACTCCGCAGAGACAGCACCCGCAGTCGGGATCATACCCGGGTCTCTGGCGCTGTGAGGCAGCAACTCCACCGCTAAGGGAGCCTTTGTTAAACACAAACTTTCATCTTCTGCAGTTCCTTGTATCTACAATCTAGCCAGACTCGCTGAGTTACTCCAGCACTTTGTGTTTCACTCAGGATTCCAGTAACTGCAATTCCTTGCATCTGCCCGTTAGCTTATCGGGCTATCAGTTAGTTATTTGTACTTAATGGATCGTTTAGTTGATTGGACCCACGGAAAATAATTACTGTAGATAATCATGTTTCATTAGTGTTCATTCATCTGCGAAGCAACCTTCATATTTTCTCCTGGAAAATTGAATGTAATTTTAATTTTCCTTGTGAAAGCAAGTTGAAAATGAGCTCCATATGTATCTGGTCTGGGCAGGAGTGGCCATGTAATACAGGACTAACGGAAGCAAAAAGTGGTGAACACAGAGTCTCACGCCCAGAGTTGGGGAATCGAGGACCACAGGTTCAAGGAGAAGGGGGAAAGATTTAACAGGGACCTGAGGGGTTACTTTTTCCACACAGAGGATGGTGAGTGTATGAAACGAGCTGCCGGAGGAGGTAGTTGAGGCTGGGACTATTGCAACGTTTAAGAAACATTTGGACAGGTACATGGATTTAAGACAGAGTTAGATAGAGCTCTCGGGGCTAGTAGAATCAAGGGATATGGGGAGAAGGCAGGCACGGGTTATTGATTGGGGATCAGCCATGATCACAATGAATGACGGTGCTGGCTCAAAGGGCCGAATGGCCTCCTCCTGCACCTATTTTCTATGTTTCTATGTTTCTATGATAGGACAGGTGTAGAGGAATATGAGCCAAACGCGGGCAGGTGGGACTAGTGTGGATGGGACACGAAGGGCCTGTTTCCACACAGTAAGATTCTATAACTCAAGCTCTGACTCTATACATTGGTTTGTAAGCGGCCCAAACAGAACATGAGGTGCTGGTAACTACAGCATTGTTTGTTTACTGATAGGACTTTTGTATAAATAGTAATGTTTGAGAAAGAACTGCAGATGCTGGAAAAATCGAAGGTAGACAAAATTGCTGGAGGAACTCAGCGGGACAGGCAGCATCTCTGGAGAGGAGGAATGGGCAACGTTTTGGGCCGAGACCCTTCTTCAGACTATAATATATATATTATATAATAAAGTAGAAATAGTCATGTTCATATGTGATAGGAGCATAATTAATTCCTGTTTCCATGCTGTATGTCTATATGATTTTGTAAATACGTTCCTAAAGCTTACCCCCCTGGGCTAGTTCAGTCAAACACTGACTCAAGCATTGGATCAACTATGCTTTATCATTTTAGAATGAACACAAATTCTCCTATACGATACCTAAACCACCGCGGGTTCGATCCGTGTCTCTGCCTGGCCAAGCCCCTTCAGCCTCGTGCAAGCAGACACTGCCCAAAAGGTCACGCTGTCCCAAGCGCTCCTCCAGAAGATCGACACCGATCCAAGGTGGGGCTACCTTTTATAGGTCCACGAACCTTGAGGGGTGAACTACATAGGGGTGGTCTCTTTACAATCCAATCAAACATCTTAATTACATCAATATATTATTGACAGTTCCGGAAGTGGCGGCGCTGTTGAACAGCTGCGGCTCGCCTGCAGTCCGTCTGTTTTTACTTTTTTTCGTTGTTTTTTTGTCTTGTTTTAGCTAAATTTTAGTTTATTAGGTTGTGTTATGGGGGGGGGGGGTGGGTGAAACATGTTTTTTTTGTCTCTTCCTTCGGGGAAATGCGACTTTCTTGTCGTATCCCCCTTCTCTGCCTCCGTCTGCGCTGAGGCCTAATGGCGGAGCTGGCGGTCTCCAACCTGCGACCGACCTCGAGGCTCCGGAGGCAGAGTCAGCCAGGACTCACCAACGCGAGGCTGACCGTCTTCGGGGCTGAGGCAGTGGTGGCCCGACTCGCTGATGCTTTCGGCAGCGGCCCGGAGCTGAGGCTGCGGGACTCGGAGTTGAGGCAGCGGGACTCGGAGCTGATGCAGCGGTGGCCCGACTCGCTGAGGCAGCGGGACTTGGAGCTGAGGCAGCGGGACTTGGAGCTGAGGCAGCGGGACTCGGAGCTGATGCAGCAGTGGCCCGACTCGCTGAGGCAGCGGGACTCGGAGCTGAGGCAGCAGGACTCGGAGCTGAGGCAGCGGGACTCGGAGCTGAGGCAGCGGGACTCGGAGCTGTTGCAGCGGTGGCCCGACTCGCTGAGGCAGCGGGACTCGGACCTGAGGCTGTGGCGGCCGACTCGGAGCGGAGACGGCGTTCCGGCTTTCGGCACCGGCGACATCACCACGGAGGTCCGCTGGACTGGAGGGACGCATCTTCGGCCTGGGTCGCCTCAGCGCAGAGGGAGAACAAGGAGGGAAGAGACAGAGAATAAGACTTTTGCCTCCATCACAGTGAGGAGGTGCTTGGTGAACTCACTGTGGTGGATGTTAATTTGTGTTTATTGTATGTTTTGTTACTTATTATTATTGTGTATGACTGCAGGCAACGAAATTTCATTCATACCGAAAGGTCTGAATGACAATAAAGGAATCAAATTCAATTCAAATTCAGTTCCCCAAACCAATTACAGAGTCTTCCATACAAAGAGCTTCTGGAAGGGAGCTAACCAACTGAATAATGCAACATTAACCCTGGTACACAAAACAATCCTGCCAGGGCTAAACACTTTGGCCAATCAACAAAGAGCAGGGTAACTGTCTTGCAACAGTATTTACATTATTTACAATCCCCTTTGCAACAATCCAATCAACCTCGTGCATTTACAATACCTTGTAGTTCCTTCTGCAAGATTCTCATGCATAAAGATACTAAGGAGCCTGTCCCACTCGGGCGTCATTTGCGCGTCAGGTTGATGGCGCGCAAAGATTTTGTGAATCTCAAAATCCTGGCCTGCGCCACCGCGCCTCACCATCTGCGCCACCACGCTTCACCACGCGGCATACGCATGTAATGCATGCCATGCGTGCTTCGTGCATCGTGACGCGTAAATGACATCGCGTAAATGACCTGCAAATGACGCCCAAGTGGGACAGGCCCTTTTGACTTTTCTTATCTGAGGGGCTGATCTGTGACCTAAACTTCCCGGCACCAGCGAGCAGCTTGTAGCCTCTTCTGCAGAATTGACTATCAGGCCTTGTGAATGCGTGGGTTCTGTACTTTATTTTAGCCCTCTTTATTTTAGCTCCATTTTGGCCAGGATTTACAATTTTGCTGATCATGTTTATGATATTTGTATTGAATTTGAAAAGATTTGTGGATGAATCCTGAGGGGATGTTGCAGAGCAGAATGTATTCCACATATAACAATGAAGCTACATCATAGAGAGACTATTTCATTTGAACTACAGGGTTAGAAAAACCAAAGAAACAGCATAAGTGGACATTATTAATGACCAGAATCTTAAGCTGCTTCCAGAAAATCTATCCCAGATGTATTTTTGAATTTGAACCCAGCTCGTATCATGTTTTGTAAGTTGCATGTGCAGGAAGGAACTGCAGATGCTGGTTTAAACTGAGGATAGACACAGAGTGCTGGTGTAACTCAGCGGGTCAGGCAGCATCTCTGGAGAACATGGATAGGTGACGTTTCGGGTCGCGACCCTTCTTCAGGCTGAGAGTCAGGGGAGAGGGAAACGATATATATAGACGATGATGTAGGGAGATATAGAACAAATGAATTCATGATCTGCAAACAAGTAACAATGATAAAGGAAACAGGCCATTGTTAGCTGTGGGCTGGATGAAAATGAGTTGCTGACAATGAGACTCAACAAGACGACTTTGAAGCTTGTATGACTTTGACAATAGACAATAGGTGCTGGAGTAGGCCATTCGGCCCTTCAAGCCAGCACCGCCATTCAATGTGATCATGGCTGATCATCCACAATCAGTACCCCGTTCCTGCCTTCTCCTCATATCCTCTGACTCCGCTATCTTTAAGAGCCCTATCTAACTCTCCCTAGAAAGCATCCAGAGAACCGGCCTCCACAGCCTTCTGAGGCAGAGAATTCCACAGATTCACAACTCTCTGGGTGAAAAGGTTTTTCCTCACCTCCGTTCTAAATGGTCGACCCCTTATTCTTAAACTGTGGCCCCTCGTTCTGGACTCCCCCAACATCGGGAACATGTTTCCTGCCTCTAGCGTGTCCAATCCCTTAATAATCATATATGTTTCAATAATGGGATGCAGATAGAGGGAAAGCAAGGGTTACTTGAAGTTGGAGAAATCAACATTCACCGCTGGGGTTGTAAACTGCCCGTGAAATATGAGGTGCTGTTCCCCCATTTTTGTTTGGTACGAACACAATGAATGGCGGTGCAGGCTCGAAGGGCTGAATGGCCTACTCCTGACAGTGCAGGAAGCCCAGGACAGAAAGGTCAGTGTGGGAAGGGGAATTAAAGTGTTTGACCACTGTGAGATCAGGTGGGTCCAGGTGGACTGGTTAGTCCATAGTTAAAAGGTGAAGCTTCACTCTGGTTGGAAAGCAGAGTTTGTGTTGTTATGAAGTTACGTTGGGAACATTCACTAGATTCCAACAAGTATTCCAACAATAATTATACACTGACTGGGTCAGACACCAAAGACACAATATGATGTAACTTTCAAAATTTTTTGTTAATGGCTAAATCCCTTTAAATTACCATAATGAATGATTTACTACAATATTTGGGACCAGCTCATGAATGTTGAATATTGTAGAGTCATGGATACAGCCCTTCAGCCCAACTTGCCCACACCGGCCAACATGTCCTATCTACACTAGTCCCACCTGCCTGCGTTTGGCCCATAACCCTCTAAACCTGTCCTATCCATGTACCTGTCTAAATGTTTCTAAAACGTTGGGATAGTCCCTGCCTCAACTACCTCCTCTGGCAGCTTGTTCCATATACCCACTACCCTTTGAAAAAATGTTGCTCCTCAGGTTCCTTTTAAATCTCCCCCCCCCCACAAAGAGACTTTGTGCATTTACCTTATCTATTCCTCTCATGATCTCATAAACCTCTATAAGATCACCCTTCATCCTCCTATAGATGGAGTTAATGGTGGGGAGTGTGGTCTGTGTGATGGACTGGGCTACATCTACAATGGTGGGGAGTGTGGTCTGTGTGATGGGCTGGGCTGCATCTACAATGGTGGGGAGTGTGGTCTGTGTGATGGACTGGGCTACATCTACAATGGTGGGGAGTGTGGTCTGTGTGATGGACTGGGCTACATCCATAACTCTGCGATTATTTCCAGTCTCGTGCGGAGCTGTTTCCAATCTAGACTCCAAAGCAAACAGACGGTATGCGTTCTACTGTGCATCTGTGGAGGTTTCGAAGAGTTGCTGGAGACAAGCCGAATCTCCTCGGTCACCTGAGGCCAAAATAGTAAATCAGTTCCTCTTGTTCCTTCCTCCGATGGACAAATTTCCCTCTGTTTGCTCGATATAGAACAATAGTGACCTAGATTGTCTAGCCGAGAGATTGGAAAGAGATTGTTTAAATGCCAATGATTTCAATTTCATTGGAGGCTGAGTACAAGGAAAATAACTTGGCAGTCCTATTGCGAGGTGGGCGTCATGGTGGTGCAGCGGTAGAGTTGATGCCTCACAGCGCCAGAGACCCGGGTTCCATCCTGACTACGGGAGCTGTCTGTAAGGAGTTTGTACGTTCCCCCCGTGACCTGTGTGGGTTTTTTCCGGGTGCTCCGGTTTCCTCCCACATCCCAAAGACGTGCAACTTTGTAGGTTAATTGGCTTCTGTAAATTGTCCATTGTTCCAAGTGCTACTGTACGAGGTGATCGCTGGTCAGCGCAAACTCGATGGGTGAAAGGACCCGTTTCTGCACTGAATCTCTAAAGGAAATTGACATCGGTTTAAGGTGAGGGGGGAAATATTCAATAGGAATCTGAGGGGCAACTTTTTCACACAGTATGGTGGGTGTATGGAACAAGCTGCCAGAGGAGGTAGTTGAGGCTGGGACTATCCCAAAGTTTCTGAAACATTTTGATAGGACAGGCTTAGAGGGATATGGGCCGAATGCAGCTAGGTGGGCAAGTGTAGATGGGGCATGTTGGCCAGTGTGGGCAAGTTGGGCCGAAGGGCCTTCAACCACGCTATATCACTAAAGTGAAAGTAAACCATAGAAACATAGAAAATATGTGCAGGAGTAGGCCATACGGCCCTTCGAGCATTCAATATGATCATGGCTGATCATCCAAAATCAGTACCCCATTCCTGCTTTCTTCCCATATCCCTTGGGATATCCCATGGTTGTAGAACAGGGAGGGTACCATCACTATCATCATCATCATCATCATCATCATCATCATCATCATCATCGGTGGTCACTCAAAACAAGTATGACTGTCCTCTCATGGAGGACGCCTGTGCGTGACTTTGTTTAACGTGGGGAGACTGGTGCACAGACAACCACCCCACGGTCCTTGATAGATCTGGGTCAGGATCCAGTGGCATGGAGTCCAAGACGACCGGAGACCCTTTTCTGCCGCAGCCTTCATCCGCCTTCCCAGCCGTTGTGACGCTCCACTAAGGTCAGCCATCGTCCTCCGCCTGTTCCACCGTTGAGGTCTTGGTTGGATTGCTCTTTGTCAGAGATCTCCCCCTTGACCTTACCGCCATGGGTGGCCCTACCAGGAGCAGAGCTCCAGACGGCATCACTCTCAGGATCTCAGGTCCACACAAGCTTCTCCACCACGACAAGGTGACAATCCACGGAGAAGACACTGGTGCCTTTATCTAGGGAAGGAATTATACAGCACGAGGAAGGAGGAAATAGTTTCATTTGAACCTTACAATTTAAAATCAACCTTGGCAAGCCAGCGGTGGAATGAATGGTTTGAACTAACACAATAGATTATGGATGTTGATGTTTTTATATCCTGGCTTCAGGGTTCTGTGAATGATCGATTGGATTCACAGACCGGTTTAACATTTGAGAAGCCAACACACAAATCTGTGATTGTTTTTATCCCAGTTATATGCTACTTTATTTTTCACATGTACCGACATACAATGAAGTTCATTTTGGTACACAGTTCAATACTCGTGTCCCCCTGATTAAATATTACTGGTTGTACACTTCGATTTCACCTTCCCCTCAGCGAACAATGATCCATTCCGCACTTCCTTGGTCATCGTCCTTTTCGATCTGTGTTTTCACACCATACCCCTCCATATCTATGGTCTTCCTTTCCCCTAACTTTCAGTCTGAAGAAGGGTCTCGCCCCGAAAAGTCACCTATTCCTTTTCTCCACAGATTGGATTGGATAGGATTCAATTTTATTGTCATTGCACTTTTCAGTGCAATGAAATGGTTTAGCCTGCAGTCATAACATAGAATAATAACAAAACAAACACTCAACACAGTTTAAAGTCCCAAAGTCATTGTCTCTTCCCTCCTTGCTCTCCCTCTGTGCCGAGGCAATCCAAGCCTCCGATGTTGCGACCCCGCCGGGTGATGGCAGGCAAGTCCCGCGGCTGAATCCGAGCTCCGCAAACGGGCCAGTTCAAACTCCGCGGCCCGGGGCGGTCGAAGCTGCCGAAGCTGCCACCCTCCAGTCCAGCGGACGCAGCTGTAGTTGCGGGAGCTCCGGTACCAACCTGTGAGCTCCCGACGATGTCGTCCACTGGCCCGCGGCCGAGCCTCCGAGGCTCCAAAGTCGGGTCGGAAGTTGGGTCGCGCCGCAACCACAGCCCCGAAGTCGGCCAGACTCGCGTTGGTAAGTCCTGGCTCTGCCTCCGGAGCCTCGAGGTCGGTCGCAGTTGGAGGCCGCCAGCTCTGCGATAGGCCTCAGCGCAGACGGACACGGAGACGGGGATACGGCAAGAAAGGTCGCATCCCCCCCGAAGGAAGTCAAAAAACATGTTACACCCACCCCCCACACATACACAACTAAATAAACCAAAATAAACTGTACAAACGGGACAAAAGAAAACAAAAAAAGACAAACGGACTGCAGGCGAGCCGCAGCTGCAAGGCAACGCCGCCACTTCCGGACAATGCTGCCTGACCCGCTGAGTTACTCCAGCACTCTGTGAAATGTCACCTATCCACGTTCTCCACAGATGCTGCCTGACCGGCTGAGTTACTCCAGCACTCTGTGAAACGTCACCTATCCATGTTCTCCACAGATGCTGCCTGACCCGCTGAGTTACTCCAGCACTCTGTGAAACGTCACCTATCCATGTTCTCCACAGATGCTGCCTGACCCGCTGAGTTACTCCAGCACTCTGTGAAATGTCACCTATCCATGTTCTCCACAGATGCTGCCTGACCCGCTGAGTTACTCCAGCACTCTGTGAAACGTCACCTATCCATGTTCTCCACAGATGCTGCCTGACCCGCTTCATGTGTCTACACTGAGACAGTATACAGAGTTGCCAGTTTGGGGCCATTTCCAAGTCCCAGTTGTTGTAAGTGCAGGGATCTTGACCTGACCATGAAGGCCCGTTGCCATGTCGACGTTGCAGGGTCGGCCTGGCCAAGCGTAGCCGCTGTGACCTCCGCCGCTGCTCCACCGCTGTAGGCCACATGCGGTCCACGTGCTCGGCCTCTTTGAGCGGCGCCCGGTTCTGCCGAGCCCCAGGCTGCAGCAGGGCCTCCAGCGGCCTGCTCCCCCCATCGAGGCCGTGCACTCCCTCCATCCCGCAGCCAGTTTGCTCACCGGCCCTCCGTCCCGACTACCTCCTCTCCACGCGGGCGAGCCGGGAATTCCCGGCCTTCCGGGCATGTTCCCGTTCTGCGCCGCGGCTCCTCCGTCCGCAGCGGGCCAGTCCTCAGTCTCCCCGGAATACTCCCGTCAGAGTGGGAACTTCAGCCTGCCGAGTCCCCGCCGACCATCGATCACCCATTCACACACTAGTTCTACTTTTTCCCACTTTCCCACACACTAGGGGCAAGTTACAGAGGGGTCGATTGACCGATGAACCCACTCGACTTTAGAATGCGGGAGGAACCCGGCCGGAGAAAACCCATGCGGTCACAGGGTGGACGTGCAAACGCCACGCAGACAGCATCCGAGGTCAGGATTGAAGCCGGGTCTCTGGCGCTGTGAGTTTGTGCGCCACCGTGCCATGGTAGTGGTTAATTCCACACATCAGTAGAGTCTGTGGGCTTTCAATGTGCATATCAACATAGCTAAGGCCCGACTTGGAGCATTGCGTTCAATTTTAGTGACCCAGCCACAGGATTGGACACAATGCTTCATTCAACAAATAATTGATCTCAATAGACAATACGTTCTCCCCGTGACCTGCGTGGGTTTTCTCCAAGATCTTCAGTTTCCTCCCACACTCCATAGACGTACAGATTTGTAGGTTAATTGGCTTGATAAATGTAAAAAAATGTGTCCAGTATAAAATTGTCTGACTTCCAGTATTGTTCCTGGTGGACAAAGTGCTGAATGATGCTCTACCTTGAATTTTCAGCGTACTACATCCAGATCCAGATCCATAACTAAGTGGGTTCCGCAAATGCCACAGAGACCACTGGGTAACTTGTTACCAAAGCCTTTCACTGTACCTCTGTACACGTGACAATAAACTAAACTAACTAACTAAAAAATGGAATGTGTTAAAAATGGTTGGTGTTAAAATGGGATACTATATAACTTATTTGGCGCCCTTTAGGTGGTGACTCTTTGCATACCTTGAGTGGACAAAACAATGAATATCACAGTGACTTGTCACATGTCACATGGAGCATCATTCATTCGTTCATTCATTCATTCATTCATTCATTCATTCATTCATTCATTCATTCATTCATTCATTCAATCATTCATTCAGAGCGTAGGATAAAATTATCTGAGATTGTGTCATGCAGTACAGAAACAGGTCTTTCGTCAACTGTGATAAAGTCTTCTTCTTGTGAATGAAACATAAATAAACCGAAGGAATAGTTAAATCTGGCGCCGGGTGTTGAGCAGCCGGGTTGTTGTCTCTGTTGGCGTCAATGTCTGCCAGGCCCTGACACAGCTCCATTTGGTGGGTGGTAGAGCGGGCACCCAGAGATGACATGGTTGGCTGTCTGTTGTTCTGCCCCACATTCACAGGCTGGGCTCTGGCGGAGGGAGCCCCCATCTATCTCCACATGCTGGCGTTGAAACGCCCAACTCCAGTACCAACTCTGTTGAGCTTCATCCATGCTCCTCTGGGGAGCTCAGACCCTGGACAGCTTTTATCTGGTGAAGTGCAGATTCATTACAGACAACACCTGAGGTCAGGATCGAACCTGGGTCTCTGGCGCACTGAGACAGTGGCTCTACCACCGTTCGGCCCTTCCTGAGCAACTGAGCCATCTCAGTGAATTAATATAAATCTGTAATCCTTGTAAGTTTTTATCTTGAGCTGCTGTTAGGTGAAGACCACGAGGGGATTCGTTACACTTCCTCATCTCTGTCCTGCCCACTCCCACAAGTGGCGGCGCTGTCGACAGCTGCGGCTCGCCTGCAGTCCGTCTGTTTTTACTTTTGTTGTTGTTATTTTTTGTCCTGTTTTAGTTAAATTTTAATTTATTAGGTTGTGTATGTGTGTGTGGGGGGGGGGGGGATGAAATGTTTTTTTGTCACTTCCTTCGGGGGAATGCGACTCTTTTTGTCGTATCCCACTTCTCTGCCTCCGTTTGCGCTGAGGCCTAATGGCGGAACTGGCAGCCTCCAACAGCGACCGACCTCGAGGCTCCGAAGGCAGAGCCAGCCAGGATTTACCAACGCGAGGCTGGCCGACTCCAGGCTGTGCGGTGTTCCGGCGTTCCGCTGGCGGTGGACCGGCTTCGGGGCTTCGGCGGCTTTCCGTCATTCCGGCGGCGGCGACCTGAATTCGGGGCTCGGCCGCGGGCCCAGTGGACGACATCATTGGGGAGCTGGCAGGTCACAGGTTGGTGACCTGTTTTTCCGGAGCTCCCGCAACAACAGCTGCGTCCGCTGGACTGGAGGGTGGCAGCTTCGGCAGCTTCGACCACCCCGGGCCACGGAGTTGAACCGGCCCGTTCGCGGAGCACGGTTGAGCCGCGGGTCTTACCTACCATCATCCGGCGGGGTCA
Source organism: Amblyraja radiata (assembly GCF_010909765.2). Taxonomy (NCBI): domain Eukaryota; kingdom Metazoa; phylum Chordata; class Chondrichthyes; order Rajiformes; family Rajidae; genus Amblyraja; species Amblyraja radiata. The sequence goes on from NC_045958.1 coordinate 128,244,046, forward strand.
CAACATCGGAGGCCTGGATCGCCTCAGCGCAGAGGGAGAACAAGGAGGGAAGAGAGAGAGACTAAGATGTTTGCCTCCATCACAGTGAGGAGGTGCCTGGTGAACTCACTGTGGTGGATGTTAATTTGTGTTTATTGTGTGTTTTGTTATTTATTATTATATGTTTGACTGCAGGCAACAACATTTCGTTCAGACCGAAAGGTCTGAATGACAATAAAGGAATCTAATCTAATCTAATCTAATCTAACCCTGACATCAGTCTGAAGAAGGGTCTCGACTCAAAACGTCACCCATTCCTTCTCTCCAGAGATGGAATCAAAATAGGACGTACATGGTAAATGCAAGCGAATTGAGGAATGCAGTTGAACAGAGGGATCTTGGAATAACTGTGCATAGTTCCCTGAAGGTGGAATCTCATGTAGATAAGGTGGTAAATAAAGCATTTGGTGTGCTGGCCTTTATAAATCAGAGCATTGAGTATAGAAGTTGGGGTGTAATGTTAAAATTGTACAAGGCATTGGTGAGGCCAATTCTGGAGTATGGTGTACAATTCTGGTCGCCAAATTATAGGAAAGATGTCAACAAAATAGAGAGAGTACAGAGGGGATTTACTGGAATGTTTAAGAAGGAACTGCAGATGCTGGAAAATCGTAGGTACACAAAAATGCTGGAGAAACTCAGCGGGTGCAGCAGCATCTAGGAGCGAAGGAAATAGGCAATGTTTCGGGCCTGAAGGAGGGTTTTGGCCCGAAACGTTGCCTATTTCCTTCGCTCCTAGATGCTGCTGCCCCCGCTGAGTTTCTCCAGCATTTTTGTGTACCTTTACTAGAATGTTGCCTGGGTTTCAGCAACTAAGTTACAGAGAAAGGTTGAACAAGATAGGTCTTTATTCTTTGGAGCGCAGAAGGTTAAGGGGGGACTTGATAGAGGTCTTTAAAATTATGAGAGGGATAGATAGAGTTGACGTGGATAAGCTTTTTCCATTGAGAGTAGGGAAGATTCAAACAAGAGGACATGATTAGAGAATTAAGGGACAGAAGTTTAGGGGTAACATGAGGGGGAATTTCTTTACTCAGAGAATGGTAGCTGTGTGGAATGAGCTTCCAGTGGAAGTGGTAGGGGCAGGTTCAATTTTATTATTTAAAAATTAAATGGATAGGTATATGGACGGGAAAGGAATGGAAGGTTATGGTCTGAGTGCAGGTAGATGGGACTAGGGGAGAGTAAGTGTTCGGCACGGACTAGAAGGGCCGAGATGGCCTGTTTCCGTGCTGTAATTGTTATATGGTTACATGGTTACGTGGTTATATGCTGCATGTCCCGCTGAGTTACTGCGTCATTTTGTGTCTATAAGGGATTTTTAAGGTCATGCTGAATATACTGCTGTGTTTTAGTGAGTTGGGAAAGGCACTTTCTGTTCAAAAGAGATGTTAAATCATGGTTGTGTCTCACAATCCCTATGGATGATACACATTTTCCACATTACTTTATTTCCTGCAACGTTCTGTGGTGGTACACATGATACAGCTGGATGTAACGAACAAGGACAGTTACTTTATGGAGCTGGTTCAACCTCCAGGAGCTAGTTGCAACTATACTGCATGTTTAAGAAGGAACTGCAGATGCTGGAAAAATTGAAAGTAGACAAAAAATGCTGGGGAAACTCAGCGGGAGAGGCAGCATCTATGGAGAGAAGGAATAAGTAACGTTTCGGGTGGTGACCTTTCTTCAGACTGAAGTTGGGGGGGGGGGCGGGAAAAAGAAAGGAAGAGGCGGAGACAGTAGGCTGTGGGAGAGCTGGGAAGGAGGGAGAATGCGAGGACTACCTGAAATTGAAGAAGTCAATGTTCATACCGTTGGGGCGTAAACTACCCAAGCAAAATATGAGGAGCTGCTCCTTCAATTTGCAGTGGGCCTCACTCTGCCCATGGAGGAATTTCTCCAGCATGTACTGCAGATTTCTTAAAGCCAAATGTCTCATTCTAAATAGACTCACAGTGATACAAGACTCACAGGAAACATGCCCTTCGGCCCAACTTGCCCATGCTGACCAACATATCCCAGCTACACTGGTCCCACCTGCCTGTATTTGGCCCAGCCAAACTCCAGGCAAATGGTACAAGTGTAGATGGGGCTTGTAGGCCGGTGTATGCATGTTGGGCCGAAGGGCCTGTTTCCACATTGTATCACTATGAGTCTTTGCCTGCATTTGGCCCATATTCCTCTGAACCTGTCGTATCTGTACACTCTGGAGTTTAGAAGGATGAGAGGATATCTCATTGAAACATATAAGATTGTTAAGGGTTTGGACACGCTAGAGGCAGGAAACATGTTCCCGATGTTGGGGGAGTCCAGAACCAGGGGCCACAGTTTAAGAATAAGGGGTAAGCCATTTAGAACGAAGACTAGGAAACACTTTTTCTCACAGAGAGTGGTGAGTCTGTGGAATTCTCTGCCTCAGAGGGCGGTGGAGGTGGGTTCTCTGGAAGCTTTCAAGAGAGAGCTGGATAGGGCTCTTAAAAATAGCGGAGTCAGGGGATATGGGGAGAAGGCAGGAACGGGGTACTGATTGGGAATGATCAGCTATGATCACATTGAATGGCGGTGCTGGCTCGAAGGGCCGAATGGCCTACTCCTGCACCTATTGTCTATTGTCAATCAATTGAGTTTGAGTGCCTTGATTAGTCAGAATCTCTCTATCGTTGTATTGTGCTGAACCAGAACAGGGGAAGAACAACTAAATGGACGTTCTCTCTCCAGTATTTCCTATGACAACACAACAAAGGAATGCTCCTATTAACCTTGAAGTAGACTGTGCAGTTTGGAGAGTGAGAGTGTAACCTTTCTCCATGTCCAGGTGACGATACAGTCACGGACATAAAAGCTACACTCCACATTGCGGCATAAAGAATCCATTCTATAGAGAAACCGTCACGCAGTGAATCAATAAACATGATGGCCTTGCTTGTTTTATTGCAACCATTCCATTACGATTTGAGGCAGGCGTGAAGTTTTACTACATTGGTTTTAGTTTAGTTTAGAGATACAGCGTGGAAACAGGCCCGACAGCCCACCGATGTTTTCAAGAAGGAGTTAGATTTAGCTCTCAGGGCTAACGGAATCAAGGGATATGGGGAAAGGCAGGAACGGGGCACTGATTGTGGATGATCAGCCATCATCATATTGAATTGTTTAAGAAGGAACTGCAGATGCTGGAACATCGAAGGTACACAAAAATGCTGGAGAAACTCAGCGGGTGCAGCAGCATCTATGGAGCGAAGGAGATAGGCAACGTTTCGGGCCGAAACCCTTCTTCATGATCATATTGAATGCTGGTGCTCCCTCAAAGGGCCGAATGGCCTACTCCCGCACCTATTTTTCTATGTTTCTATGTCCGCACCGACCAGCGATCCCCGTACATGAACACTATCCTACACACACACACACACTAGGGACAATTTACATTTATACCAAGCCAAATAACCTACAAATCTGTCCGTCTTTGTAGTGTGGGAGGAAACCGGAGATCTCGGAGAAAACCCACACAGGTCACGGGGAGAACGTGCCAACTCCGTACAGACAGCACCCGTAGTCAGGATCGAACCCAGGTCACCGACGCTGTGAGGCAGCAACTCTACTGCTGCACCACCGTGCCGCCCAATGGGCCAAATTCAGGCAAATGGGGCTAGCTTAGACGTGACAGCATGGTGAGTTGGGCCGAAAGGCCTGTTACTATGACTCTTGACTCTGCTTATGCCTCAGATATACTGCCTTCAGGTATGCGTTAAACAGCAGAAACTCAGAATGGAGGATGGCTATCTATGTTCTCAATCTCGATAGATTCTAATGTACTTCATTAAGAAGTTTTAATGAACTTGCACTGAAGGTTTATCAGCTCAATATTTTATGCAAAGAGAACAATGAAGAATCTGAATTCTAAATGCGTGTGGGGATTTTAATTTCAATTCCATCGGTAGGCACCATTCAGAAGAAGGCAACTAACTCTTCTGAGTGGATGTGGAGAAGATGTTTCCACTAGTGGGAGAGTCTAGGACTAAAGGTCACAGTCTCAGAAGTAAAGGATGTTCCTTCAGGAAGGAGATGAGGAGGAATTTCTATCGTCAGAGGGTGGTGAATCTGTGAAATTCATTGCCCCAGAAGGCTGTGGAGGCCAAGTCAATGGATATTTTTAAGGCAGAGATTGGCAGATTCTTGATTAGTGTGGGTATCAGGGGTTATGGGGAGAAGGCAGGAGAATGGGGTTAAGAGGGAGAGATAGATCATCCATGATATTAATGATTTAGACGAAGAAATTAAATATGACATCTCAAAGTTTGCGGATGACACAGAGCTGGGTGGCAATGTGAGCTGTGATGAGGATGCCATGTGAGTCAGGGGTAGGCCATTTCGGACCAAGATGAGGAAAAACATCTTCACCCAGAGTTGTGAACCTGTGGAATTATCTGCCACAGAAGGCAGTGGAGGCCAATTCACTGGATGTTTTCAAGAGAGAGTTGGATTTAGCTCTTAGGGTTAGCGGAATCAAGGGATATGGGGAAAAAGCAGGAACGGGAGACTGATTTTAGATGATCAGCCATGATCATATTGAATGGCAGTGCTGTCTCAACGGGCCAAATGGCCTACTCCTGCACCTATATTTTTTCTTTCTTTTGAATGGCAGAATAGACTTGATGGGCCGAATAGACAATAGACAATAGGTGCAGGAGTAGACCATTCAGCCCTTCGAGCCAGCACTGCCAATCAATGTGATCATGGCTGATCATCCCCAATCGGTACCCCATTCCTGCCTTCTCCCCATATATCCTGACACCGCTATCTTCAAGAGCTCTATGTAACTCTCTCTTGAAAATATCCAGAGAATCGGCCTCCACAGCCCTCTGAGGCAGGGAATTCCACAGACTCACCACTCTCTGTGAGAAAAAGTGTTTCCTCGTCTCCGTCCTAAATAGCTTACTCCTTATTCTTAAACTGTGGCCCCTGGTTCTGGACACCCCCAACATGGGGAACATGTTTCCTGCCTCTAGCGTGTCCAAACCCTTAACAATCTTATATGATTCAATGAGATCCCCTCTCAACCTTCTAAACTCCAGAGTGTACAAGCCCAGCCGCTCCATTCTCTCAGCATATGACAGTCCCGCCATCCCGGGAATTAACCTTGTAAACCTACGCTGAATGGCCTAATTCTGCTCCGATCACCTATGAATTTATGAACTTTCAGTTTTAATAAAACAAAGTAATGTGGGAAGAAGTGGCTTGGCTGGTGGAGTTACTGCCTCACAGTGTCAGAGGCCCAGGTTTGATCTGGCCTAGGGTGCTGTCTGTACGGAGTTTGCATGTTTTTGCCTCAGACCATATGGGTTTTCTCCGGGTGCTCAAATTTCCTCCCTCATCCTAGGGTTGTCGGTCGGTTGACTTCCGTGAATTGCCGCCAGTGTGAGCACAGTTAAGGTGGCACGGAACAGGTGTGTCGATGGTTGTTGATCGCTGGTTGACATGGACTCGTGGTCCAAAGGTCCTGTTTTCATGCTCCAAGTCTAATAGTAAGGATGTAAATCGGCAATACTACCGGTTGCCAAACACTTTAACTTCCCCCTGAAACTGAAAACTGAAAACTGAAAACTGAAGAAGGGTTTCGGCCCAAAACGTTGCCTATTTCCTTCGCTCCATAGATGCTGCTGCACCCGCTGAGTTTCTCCAGCACTTTTGTCTACCTTCGATTGTCCAGCATCTGCAGTTCCTTCTTAAACACTTTAATTCCCCCTCCCATTCCCAAACTGATCTTTCTGTCCTGGGCCTCATCCATTGTCAGAGTGAGGCCCAGCGCAAATTGGACAAACAGCACCTCATATTTCGCTTGGGCACCCCAGTGGTATGAAGATTGATTTCTCTAATTTCAATTAACCCCTCATTTCCCTCTCTCCCCCCACCCCCACCCTAATCATCCTACTAGTTCCACTGCTCACATCATTGTATCCCTTCATTATCACCTCTTCCCAGGCCAACAATGGATCATTGTGGGCTCCAGAATTCCTTGGTCATTATTTGTCACCCCTGCTATATTCTGAATTTTTCTTACCTCCAGTTCCCTCCGTTCTACATTCAGTCTGAAGAACGGTCCCGACCCGAAACATCACTCATCCTTTTACTCCAGAGATGCTTCCTGACCCGCTGAGTTACTCCAGCACTCTGTGAAACGTCACCTATCCATGTTCTCCACAGATGCTGCCTGACCCACTGAGTTACTCCAGCACTCTGTGAAACGTCACCTATCCATGTTCTCCACAGATGCTGCCTGACCCGCTGAGTTACTCCAGCACTCTGTGAAACGTCACCTATCCATGTTCTCCACAGATGCTGCCTGACCCGCTGAGTTACTCCAGCACTCTGCGTCTAAGGTGAATGGAAATTGTTGAACAAACAGATAACTTAATGAGGGAACTGAGTATTTTTGTATATAATTACAAAACATGAGATAGTTTTCAAGCAGAATAATCAGGTACCAATGTGGCAACTTAGCCTTGGAAATTGTAGGGGAAAAAAACAGCTAGTGGGTTTATTTAATTCAATAGTTTAAAGTTGTGTTTGGCCTAATTGTTCTGGGCCTCCTGAGACAGGTTAAATATTAAAAATGTAATCTGTAAGGCACAAAACACGGTGTGATTGAAGGAAAGGAGAAATTAATAGTTTCATGCATTACTTAATTACATTGATGCCACAAATTCAGTGGAGCAAATGTTTTAATGAATAGTATAGACTTTACATCCAACAATGAACTTCAAACTTCCATGAAAAAGTGGCGTTGCATGTAGATCGGATGGTCAACAAGGCTTTTGGCACATTGGCCTTCATCTGTCAGGGTATTGAGTATAGACGTTGGGAGGACATTTTGCAGTTGTATAAGATGTTGGTGAGGCCCCATTTAGAGTATTGTGTTCAGTTCTGGGCACCGCGTTACAGGAAATATGTTGTCATGTTGGAAAGGGTGCATAGAAACATAGAAACATCAAAAATAGGTGCAGGAGGAGGCCATTCGGCCCTTCGAGCCAGCACCGCCATTCATTGTAATCTTGGCTGATTGTTCCCGTGCCTGCCTTCATATCCCTTGATTCTACTAGCCCCAAGAGCTCTATCTAACTCTCTCTTAAACCCATCCAGTGATTTGGCCTCCACTGCCCTGAATTCCACAAATTCACAACTCTCTGGGTGAAAAAGTTTTTTCTCACCTCAGTCTTAAATGGCCTCCCCTTTATTCTAAGACTGTGGCCCCTGGTTCTGGACTCGCCCAACATTGGGAACATTTTTCCTGCATCTAGCTTGGCCAGTCCTTTTATAATTTTATCTGTTTCTATAAGATACCCCCTCATCCTTCTAAACTCCAGTGAATACAAGCCTAGTCTTTTCAATCTTTCCTCATATGACAGTCCCGCCATCCATCAATCAATCAACCTTTATTGTCTTCTTGCAAGCAACAGTTGTACAGTGCAAAATGAAAAGACGTTTCCCAGGGAATAGCGGAGCATCGCACATGAAATTTAAAACATTTCTCACATAATAACACTAAAAACAATCCAGTCCCTGACGGTCCCAGTGGTGTTCCTGGACCAGGTGAGGCTGTCTGTAATTTGCACACCGAGGAACTTTATGCTCTCCACTCTCTCCACTGTGGTGCCACTGATGTTGAGGGGTGTATGCTTTGGTTGCGCGCTCCTGAAGTCGACAACCATCTCCTTCGTTTTGTCGACATTTAATTCCAGATTATGTTTGCCGCACCAGTCCACTAGTTGTTCCACTTCCTCCCTGTACATTGATTCGTCGTCTCCGCTGATGAGTCTCACCACTGTTGTGTCATCCGCGAATTTTATGATCTTATTGTCCCTGAATCTGGCAGCACAGTCATGTGTGAGCAATGTGAACAACAGCGGGCTGAGCACACAGCCTTGAGGGGAGCCGGTGCTCAGCGTGATCGAGCCTGAAGTGTTCTTGCCAACACGGACTGACTGCAGTCTCTCTGTCAGAAAGTCCAAGATCCAGTGGCACAGGGTGGTGTTGAGGCCCAGCAGGGTTAGTTTCTCCACAAGTCTCTGTGGGATGATGGTGTTAAACGCTGAGCTGAAGTCAATGTACAGGATTCTGGCGTATGAGTTTTTGTTTTCCAGATGCGTGAGTACTGTGTGCAGCGTGGTAGAGATGGCATCCTCTGTAGAACGGTTGGGGCGATAGGCAAACTGGAGGGGGTCTAACGATGAGGGGAGGCTGGCAGTAATGTGGGGTTTCACCAGGCGTTCAAAGCACATCATTATTATTGGGGTCAGGGCGACAGGGCGGTAGTCATTTAGGCAGGCAACAACTGGTTTCATCGCTATGGGGATTATCGTGGAAGTTTTGAGGCATGTGGGGACAATGGCTTGACTTAGGGAGATGTTAAAGATGTCTGTTAGCACATCTGCTAACTCCTCAGCACATTCCTTGAGCACACGTCCTGGGATGTTGTCGGGTCCGACTGCTTTCCACCGGTTGACCTTAGACAGGATTCTCCGTGTGTCCATTGAGTCTATGGTCAGGACTGGCTGGTCGGTTTGTAAGCAGGGGCTTGCTCTCCCCTTGGGTGTGGTGTTTGCTGCATCAAAACGTGCAAAGGATCAATCTCGTGAACCGACGCTGCACTGCCTCAATCACAAGGATGTCCTTCCTCAAATTAGGAGACCAAAACTGTACACAATACTCCACATGTGGTCTTACCAGAGCCCTATACAACTGCAGAAGAACCTCTCTACTCCTATACTGAAATCTTCTTGTTATTGAAGGCCAACATTCCATGAGCTTTCTTCACAGCCTGCTGTACCTGCACGCCAACTTTCAGTGACTGGTGTACAAGTGCAGAGATGATTTACGAAGATGTTGCCAGGATTCGAGAGTCTGAGCTACAGGGAGAGGTTGAGCAAGCTAGGATTTTATTCCTTGGAGTGCAGGAGGGGTGATCTTATAGAGGTGTATAAAATCATGAGAAAAATAGATCGAGTGAATGCACAAGGCCTCCTGCCCAGAGTAGGGGAATCAAGGACCAGAGAACACAGTTTTAAGGAAAAATGGGAAAATATTTAATAGGAACCCGGGGGGTAACTTTTTCACACTAAAGGGTGGTGGATGTATGGAACGAGCTGCCGGAGGAGGTAGTTAATGCTGGGACTATCGCAACGTTTCAGATATATTTAGACAGTTCCATGGATTGGACAGGTTTGGAGGGATATAGTCCAAACACAGGCAGGTGGGAATAGTGTAGGTGGGGCATGTTGTTCGGTGTGGGCACGCTGGGCCGAAGGGCCTGTTTCCATGCTGTATCACTCTATGACTCTATGAGTAGATCGGGTAAATATGTCTTTGCCCCAGGGTAGGGGAATGGAGAACCAGAGGACATAGGTTTAAGATGAGGTGTGAAAGATTTAATAGGAACCTGAAGGGTAACTTATTTACACAAGGGATGTTGCATGGGCTAGTATGGACTATTGTAGCTGGGACATGTTGGTCAGTGTGGGCAAGTTGGGCCGAAGGGCCTGTTTCAACGCTGTATTACTCCATGACACTGAAAGGGCTGTCCCACTTGGGCGACATTTGCGCATCACATAGATGGCGCGTGAAGATTTTGTAAGTAAGTAAGTACGTTTATTGGCCAAGTATTCACATACAAGGAATTTGCCTTGGTGCTCCGCCCACAAGTAACAACATGACATACAGTGACAGTTGTACATCCCAAAATCCTGGGGAGCCGTGCGCGACCGCGCGTCACTGCCTGCGTCACCACACACCGTGCACGCACCACGTGCGCGTCACGAAGCGACCGTCGTGCGTCGTGACGCGTTAATGATGTCGCGAGAATTACGCGCAAATGACGCCCAAGTGGGGCAGGCCCATAACTGTTGGTTTTGTCTGTTCTAAACACACGTGTCCATTGTAAGAGGATTAAAGTGAGGCTTTGTTTTCTGCCAAAGACAACAAATGATTTTGGTGATGGTAGGAACTGCACATGCTGGTTTTAACTGAAGATAGACCCAAAAATGCTGGAGTAATTCAGCGGGACAGACAGCATCTCTGGAGAAAAGGAACGGGTGACATTTCAGTTTGAAGAAGGGTGTTGACCCGAAAAGTCACCTATCCATGTTCTCCACAGATGCTGCCTGACCCGCTGAGTTACTCCAGCACTCTGTGAAACGTCACCTATCCCTGTTCTCCACAGATGCTGCCCGACCCGCTGAGTTACTCCAGCACTCTGTGAAACGTCACCTATCCATGTTCTCCACAGATGCTGCCTGACCCGCTGAGTTACTCCAGCCCTCTGTGAAACGTCACCTATCCATGTTCTCCACAGATGCTGCCTGACCCGCTGAATTACTCCAGCACTCTTTGAAACGTCACCTATCCATGTTCTCCACAGATGCTGCCCGACCCGCTGAGTTACTCCAGCACTCTGTGAAACGTCACCTATCCATGTTCTCCACAGATGCTGCCTGACCCGCTGAGTTACTCCAGCACTCTGTGAAACGTCACCTATCCATGTTCTCCACAGATGCTGCCTGACCCGCTGAGTTACTCCAGCACTCTGTGTCCATTTGTTTCCTCTCTTTGCCATTGTGATGAAAGCATTTTTAGAATCGATCCCTTGAAGGATGTTTAATCAATCACAGGGCAAAGTGTGAGCATTTGGATCACAGCTTCAACAACGCAAAATTGACTTTAGGATCGGAGAAATCATTTAGGAAGGAACTGCAGATGCTAGTCTGAAGAAAGGTCTCGACCTGAAACGTCACCCATTCCTTCTCTTCAGTGATGCTGCATGTCCCGCAGAGTTACTCCAGCATTTTGTGTCTATCTTCAGAGGAATAGTTCAGTTTAGAGATACAGTGCGGACACAAGCCCTTCGGCCCATCGAGTCCGCACCGACCAGCGATCCTCGCACGCTCACGCTATCCTACACACACTAGGGACAATTTACAATTTTACCAAAACCAAATAACCTACAAACCTGCACGTCTTTGGAGTGTGGGAGGAAACCGAAGCGCCCGGAGAAAACCCACGCAGGTCACGGGGAGAACGTGCAAACTCCGTACAGACAGCACCTGTAGTGAGGATTGAACCCGGGTCCCTGGCGCTGTGAGGCAGCAACTCTACCGCTGCGCCACCGTGACGCCCTCTAACATTCAACTCCACCAGTAAGAACAGGCCACGGGGATGAGACAGCGAATGGATAATGGTTAGGTTGAGCAGCCTGGTTAATCAGTTCCTCACCAGTTAAATGTTTCATTATTCAGTTGTGAAACGCCTCATTAATTTGGTTGTTCAGCCTTAATAACGGGTATTATCTCCCCCCGTCAGGAATCAAATCTCTATCTCAATGGAAATGGCTTTGATTTGCTGAATATTCAACTTGTTTGTAACTCTGGGCCGTCTGTCGAACAGTTTTGTGTTTGATTTCTCAGCCGTACTGTGATGCCATCAAATTGTCTCACGCAACATAGAACATAGAACAGTACAGCACAGGACCAGGCCCTTCGGCCCACAATGTTTTAGCAACAATAGACAATAGGTGCAGCAGTAGGCCATTTGGCCCTTCGAGCCAGCACCGCCATTCAATGTGATCATGGCTGATCATCCCCAATCAGTACCCCGTTCCTGCCTTCTCCTCACATCCCCTGACTCCTCTATTTTTAAGAACCCTATCTAGCTCTCTCTTGAAAGCATCCAGAGAAACTGCCTCCACCGCCCTCTGAGGCAGAGAATTCCACAGACTCACCACTCTCTGTGAGAAAAAGTGTTTCCTCGTCTCCATTCTAAATGGCTTACTCCTTATTCTTAAACTGTGGCCCCTGGTTCTGGACTCCCCCGACATTGGGTACATGTTTCCTGCCTCGAGAGTGTCCAAACCCTTAACAATCTTATATGTTCAATGAGATACCCTCTCATCCTTCTAAACTCCAGAGTGTACAAACCCAGCTGCTCCATTCTCTCAGCATATGACAGTCCCGCCATCCCGGGAATTAACCTTGTAAATCTACGCTGCACTCCCTCAATAGCAAGAATGTCCTTCCTCAAATTAGGGGACCAAAACTATACACAATACTCCAGGTGTGGTCTCACTAGAGCTCTGTACAACTGCAGAAGTCTCTACTATATCAGGAAGATTGTTTGTGTCCTCCTTAGTGAAGACAGATCCAAAGTACCTGTTCAACTCATCTGCCATTTCTTTGTTCCCCATAATAAATTCACCTTTTTCGGCCTTCAAGGGTCCAAATTTGGCCTTACCTAATTTTTTCCTCTTCACATACCTAAAGAAGCTTTTACTATCCTGCTTTATATTCTTGGCTAGCTTACCTTCGTACCTCATCTTTTCTTCTTGTATTGTCTTTTTGGTTATCTTCTGTTGTTCTTTAAACATTACCCAATCCTCTTGCTTCCTGCTCATCATTGCAACAAACGTTTTGTTTTTTCTGGTTGGCCACCAGTGACTAGCGGAGTTCCGCGCGGCTCGGTGCTGGGGCCGCTGCTCTTCACGTTGTATATTAACGATTTGGACGAGGGGATTGAAAGCTTTGTGGCCAAGTTTGCGGATGACACGAAAATAGATGGAGGGCAGGTAGTGTAGAGAAAGCAGGGAACTCTGCAGAAGGGTTGGGAGAGTGGGCAGAGAAGTGGCAGATGGAATATAGTGGAGCAAAGTGTGGAGTCATGCATTTTGGTAATATTAATAAAGATTAATAAAGATGTGGAATATTTTCTAAATGGGGAGAGAATCCAGAAATCGGAGGTGCAAAGGGACTTGGGAGCTGGTGCAGGATTCCCAAAATGTTAATCTGCAAGTTGAATCGGTAGTAAAGAAAGCAAACTCAATGCTAGCATTTATTTCAAGAGGGCTTGTATACAAAAACAGGGATGTAATGCTGAGGCTCTATAAGGTGCTGGTCAGGCCACATTTGGAATATTGTGAGCAGTTTTGGGCCCCATATCTGAGGAAGGATGTGCTGGCTCTGGAGAGGGTCCAGAGGAGGTTTACGAGAATGATCCCAGGAATGAGTGGGTTAACCTATGATGAGCGTTTGTCGGCGCTGGGAGTTTAGTGGAATGAGGGGGGACCTCATTGAACATATTGAATAGTGAAAGGCCTGGATAGAGTGGATGTGAAGAGGATGTTTCCACTAGTGGGAGAGTGTAGGTCCAGAGGGCACAGCCTCAGAATTAAAGGGCGTACCTTTGGTAATAAGATGTGGTGAATCTGTGGAATTCATTGCCACAGACGGCTGTGGAGGCCAAGTCAAGTCAAGTCAAGTCAAGTCATGTTTATTTGTCACATACACATACGAGATGTGCAGTGAAATGAAAGTGGCAATGCTCGCGGACTTTTGTGTAAAAGACAAACAACCAAACAACCAAACAAACTATAAACACAATCATAACACACATATTCTTTTACATATTAAATATTGGAAGGAAAAACGTTCAGTAAAGTTAGCCCCTGATGAGATAGGCGTTTACAGTCCGAATGGCCTCTGGGAAGAAACTCCTTCTCAACTTCTCCGTTCTCACAGCATGGCAACGGAGGCGTTTGCCTGACCGTAGCAGCTGGAACAGTCCGTTGCAGGGGTGGAAGGGGTCTCTCATGATTTTATTGGCTCTGGAGTTGCACCTCCTGATGTATAGTTCCTGCAGGGGGGCAAGTGAAGTTCCCATAGTGCGTTCGGCCGAACGCACTACTCTCTGCAGAGCCTTCTTGTCATGGGCAGAGCAATTCCCAAACCAGATGGTAATATTTCCGGACAAGATGCTTTCCACAGCCGCTGCGTAGAAGCACTGGAGGATCCTCGGAGACACTCTGAATTTCCTCAATTGCCTGAGGTGGTAAAGGCGCTGCCTTGCCTTACTCACGAGTGCTGAGGCGTGTGATGCCCATGTCATATCCTCGGAGATGTGGACTCCCAGATATTTAAAACAGTTCACCCTATCCACAGGATCCCCATTTATCCTCAATGGAGTGTACGTCCTCGGATGATGTGCCCTCCTAAAGTCCATGATCAGCTCCTTCGTTTTTTTGATGTTCAAGAGGAGGCTGTTATCCTGGCACCAGAGTGCTAGATCAGCCACCTCCTCCCGGTAGACCTTCTCGTCGTTGTCTGAGATCAGGCCCACCACCACAGTGTCATCAGCAAACTTAATTATTGAGTTGGAGCTGAACCTAGCCACACAGTCATGTGTGTACAGGGAGTACAATAGGGGGATGAGGACGCAACCCTGGGGTGATCCTGTGCTCAGGGTGAGGGACTTCGATGTATTCCCTCCCATCTTGACTACCTGGGGCCTGGATGTGAGAACGTCCAGGACCCAGGCACACAGGGGGGGTGTTGAGCCCCAATTCCAGTAGCTTCTCGGCCAGTCTGGTGGGGACTATCGTGTTGAAGGCTGAACTGTAGTCTATGAACAGCATCCTCACGTAGCCCCCCTTCTGGCTGTCCAGATGAGAGAGAGCGGTGTGCAAGACCTGGGAGACCGCATCGTCCGTGGATCTGTTCGGACGGTATGCGAACTGCAACGGGTCCATGTTCCGAGGGAGGAAGAATGAGTATTTTTACGGCAGAGATTGGCTCGATGAGCTGAATGGCCTAATTCTGCTCCTATGATTTAGGAACTTTATGAACACCCGGAGAATCTCTGTCCAAAAATACCTCATGCTCAGCTGGAGAATATTATGTCTAATTACTTCTGAAAGCAGCCTTGGTAGCTGAATAAACATCATCGCTCTTTGGTTGTAAAGTTACCTACGTTCATCGGGGAACTATAAAACGAACAACGTCTTCAATGAGAATCAATTATATTTGATGCGCTTTTTGCAATAATGGCAAACATATGTTAAACAGAGTTGGTAGATTACATTTCCTCCACTTGGTAATTTTATTCTAATAAAAAGAGTTTCCTTGAGTATAAATTTAAGTATAAATGTCATGTTTCTGCTCATATTCATTTTCTTTACTAAAATTAGCAGGTTGGGAAATATCGCTAACCCACTCACACTATGCAACTTACTGGGCGGTTACAATAGATAATCGACAATAGGTGCAGGAGTAGGCCATTCGGCCTTTCAAGCCAGCACCGCCATTCAATGTGATCATGGCTGATTATCCCCAATCAGTACCCCGTTCCTGCCTTCTCCCCATATCCCCTGACTCCGCTATCTTTAAGAGCCCTATTTAGTTCTCTCTTGAAAGCATCCAGAGAACCGGCCTCCACCGCCCTCTGAGGCAGAGAATTCCACAGACTCACCACTCTCTGTGAGGAAAAAGTGTTTCCTCGTCTCCGTTCTAAATGGCTTACTCCTTATTCTTAAACTGTGGCCCCTGGTTCTGGACTCCCCCAACATTGGGAACATGTTTCCTGCCTCTAGCGTGTCCAAGCCCTTAACAATCTTATATGTTTCAATGAGATCACCTCTCATCCTTCTAAACTCCAGAGTGTACAAGCCCAGCTGCTCCATTCTCTCAGCATATGACAGTCCCGCCATCCCGGGAATTAAGTACAGAAAGTACAAGGAATCTGAGTCATAGCTTTTGGTTCCGTTTTTTAGTTCAGTTTCATGTACTAACCCCCAGACAGGCTAGGATCGCCGGAGAAAGCAACGTATCAGGATGCACCACAGCTCCACCCAAGACTGCAAGGAATTGCAGAGAGCTACGGACGCAGCCCAGACCATCACACAAACCAACCTCCCTTCCATTGACGCTAGACAAAAAGTCTGGAGAAACTCAGCAGGTGAGGCAGCATCTATGGAGCGAAGGAAATAGGTGACGTTTCTTCAGTCTGATGTGGTGGTTGGGGGGGGGGTGGTGGGGGGGTCGGGAAGAAGAAAGGAAGAGGCAGAGACAGTGGGCTGTGGGAGAGCTGGGAAGGGGAGGGGAAGGAGGGAGAAAGCAAGGACTACCTGAAATTGAAGATGTCAATGTTCACAACGCTGGGGTGTAAACTACAAGACAATTTGGTTTGTCCCATACCGGACCGCCCTTGTCCCATATTTGACTACGACTACTCGGGTCGAGGGGTCTGTCGGGTCAGAGTTTCTCCAGCATTTTTGTCTACCTTTGATATTTCCAGCATCTGCAGTTCTTTCTTAAACCTCCCTTCCATTGACTCCATCTACACCTCACGCTGCCTCGGCAAGGCCAGCAGCATCATCAAGGACCAGTCGCACCCTGGCCACCCCCTCTTCTCCCCTCTCCCATCAGGCAATAGATGCAGAAGTGTGAAAACGCACACCTCCAGATTCAGTTTAAGGAAGAACTGCAGATGCTGGAAAAACCGAAGTTAGACAAAAAATGCTGGAGAAACATCAGCGGGTGACACAACATCTATGGAGCAAAGGAATAGGTGACGTTTCGGGTTGTCACCTTTTTCTTCGCTCCATAGATGCTGCCTCACCCGCTGAGTTTCCCCAGCATTTTTGTCTACCTCCAGATTCAGGAACAGTTTCCTCCCAGCTGTTATCAGGCAACTGAACCATCCTACTACAACCAGAGAGCAGATCCAAAGACGTACAGTTTTGTAGGTTAATCGGCTTTGGTAATATTGTAAAATCTTCCCCAGTGTGTGTCGGTGTTAGCGTATAGGGGTGATCGCGGGTCGGCGTGGACTCGTTGGGCCGAAGGGCCTGTTTCCACTGTGTATCTCTAAACTAAACTAAACCAAAACACTCTCAGTCTGAAGTAGGGTCTCGACCCGAAACGTCGCCTATTCCTTCTCTCCATAGATGCTGCCTCATCCGCAGAGTTTCTCCAGCTACCTCTGGCTAAAGAAAGGCATTTCTCATTTCCATTCTAAAGGAACGTCCTTTTATTCTGTGGCTGTGCCCACTGGTCTAAAGGGCCTGTCCCACTTGGTTTTTTCGGTGACTGCCGGCATCATTGACTGACGTATTAGGGTCACCGAAAAATTCACGGCGTGATAGAAACATAGAAACATAGATACATAGAAAATAGGTGCAGGAGGAGGCCATTCAGCCCTTCGAGCCAGCACCGTCATTCATTGTGATCATGGCTGATCATCCCCAATCAATAACCCGTGCCTGCCTTCTCCCCCTATCCCTTGACTCCACTAGCCCCGTAGAGCTCTATCTAACTCTCTCTTAAATCCATCCAGTGATTTGGCCTCCACTGCCCTCTGTGGCAGGGAATTCCACAAATTCACAACTCTCTGGGTGAAAAAGTTTTTACTCACCTCAGTCTTAAATGGCCTCCCCTTTATTCTAAGACTGTGGCCCCTGGTTCTGGACTCGCCAAACATTGGGAACATTTTTCCTGCATCTAGCTTGTCCAATCCTTTTATAATTTTATATGTTTCTATAAGATACCCCCTCATCCTTCTAAACTCCAGTGAATACAAGCCCAGTCTTTTCAATCTTTCCTCATATGACAGTCCCGCCATCCCAGGGATCAATCTCGTGAACCTACGCTGCACTGCCTCAATCACAAGGATGTCCTTCCTCAAATTAGGAGACCAAAACTGTACACAATACCCCAGATGTGGTCTCACCAGAGCCCTATACAACTACAGAAGAACCTGTCTACTCCGATACTGAAATCCTCTTGTTATGAAGGCCAACATTCCATTAGCTTTCTCCACAGCCTGCTGTACCTGCACGCCAACTTTCAGTAACTGGTGAACAAGTGCAGAGATGATTTGCCAGGACTCGAGAGTCTGAGCTACAGGGAGAGGTTGAGCAAGCTAGGATTCTTTTTCTTGGAGTGCAGGAGGGGTGATCGTATAGAGGTGTATAAAATCATGAGAAAAATAGATTGGGGAAAAAATCGCCAAGTGGGACAGGCCCTTAAGACTCTCCCACTGGTGGAAACATCTTCTCCAATTTCACTCTGTCTAGGCTTTTCGCTATTTGGCAATCGCTTCGGCATTTTGAACAGCAAACCTTTGTCTGGCTGCCTGAACCTTCACAGTAAGACAGCAGTATTTTCAAACAGTGGAACTCAATATGAAGATTCACACCGGTAACACTCTGTGGAAGTGCATCTGTTTCACTCGGAAACCAGCATGCGATCTGTCCATTAAACCTCTCGCCTGTTTTCATTCCGTTCTGCTATCTTTTTGCAGAGTTTATCCCCGTTGGGTTTCACCCAATTTAAGAAGCCTTTCTTTTCATGATTCAGGTACAGTTTCTTCCCAGCTGTTGTCAGGCAACTGAACCAACCTCTCAGCAGCCAGAGTGCGGTCCTGAACCCCCCCCCCCCCCGCATCTATCTCATTGGAAACCTTTCAACTATCTTTAATCCAACTATACCTTGCACTAAATGTTGCATGTACCCTTTATCCTTTATCAGTACAATGTGGACAACTTAATTGTAATGACATGGGGAGAAGGCAGGAACAGGGTACTGATTGGGGATGATCAGCCACGATCACATTGAATGGCTGTGCTGCCTCGAAGGGCCGAATGGCCTACTCCTGCACCTATTGTCTATCACGTACAGTCTGAAGAAGCGTCTCGACCAGGGGCCACAGTTTAAGAACAGAGTGTCAACCATTTAGAACGGAGACGAGGAAACACTTTTTCTCACAGAGAGTTGTGAGTCTGTGGAATTCTCTGCCTCAGAGGGCGGTGGAGGCCGGTTCTCTGGATGCTTTCGAGAGAGAGCTAGATAGGGCTCTTAAAAATAGCGGAGTCAGGGGATATGGGGAGAAGGCAGGAACGGGGTACTGATTGGGGATGATCAGCCATGATCACATTGAATGGCTGTGCTGCCTCGAAGGGCCGAATGGCCTACTCCTGCACCTATTGTCTATTGTCTATTGACCCAACACGTCACCCATTCATTCCATCCAGAGATACAGCCTGTCCCGCTGAGGTACACAAGCTTTTTGTGTCTGTCTTTAGTCTTTTCTTTGACTGTAGAGCAGGGAACAAAAAAACCTTCTCCCTGTCCCTGGCAATAAACCGAGCTAATATAGTCAAAACAGAGCGAAGAAAGAAATGTATCTGATCATTCCATAGTGCTGCGTCACGTCCTAATGTATGATCTTGTCATTGAAGATTTTACCACTCCTTTCCATAATAAATCGGGAAAGGACTGACTGACCTCTCCCCCTGCCTGGTACGGCTGGAAGCCGTTCTGACAAGGTGTAGCTTTTCAGCGATTGAACACTTTACACTAGGGAAGAGGATATGGTCCTGGTTTTACATTCGAACTTTCCTTCCTGTTACAACAGCGCAGCGAACCCCAGTGATAGCTCATGAGTTTGCCTTTGTACTTGACTGGATTGTGTTAGTCACCCCTTGAAGGGGATTGGTACTGAAGCTTCACCTACTGTTCTGCAGATGTCTTTATTCTTTATTCGGGCACTTTGATATTTTCTTCGTCTCAGCAATTACCATCAAATCTGCCAGCTGCAGTGAGACCGACAACCGCTTTTGTTGTTTCACCTTTAGTTTAGTTTAGAGATACAGCACGGAAACAGGCCCTTCGGCCCACCGAGTTGATAGTATAGTTCAGAGATACAGCATGGAAACGGGCCCTTCGGCCCACCGAGTTGATAGTATAGTTCAGAGATACAGCGTGGAAACAGGCCCTTCGGCCCACCGAGTTGATAGTATAGTTCAGAGATACAGCACGGAAACAGGCCCTTCGGCCCACCGAATTGATAGTATAGTTCAGAGATACAGCACGGAAACAGGCCCTTCGGCCCACCGAGTTGATAGTATAGTTCAGACATACAGCGTGGAAACGGGCCCTTCGGCCCACCGAGTTGATAGTATAGTTCAGAGATACGGCACGGAAACAGGCCCTTCGGCCCACCGAGTTGATAGTACAGTTCAGAGATACGGCACGGAAACAGGCCCTTCGGCCCACCGAGTTGATAGTATAGTTCAGAGATACAGCGTGGAAACGGGCCCTTCGGCCCACCGAGTCCATGCCAACCAGCCATCCTCGCACACCAACACTATCCTACACACACTAGGGCCAACTCACACTAATACCAAGCCAATTAAACTACAAACCTGCACGTCTTTGGAGTGTGGGAGGAAACGGGAGCACCCGGAGAAAACCCACGCAGGTCACGGAGTTTAGTTGTAACGTTGATCTTAATTTCAGGTTAATTGGCCCCAGTTTAGACATACAGCATAAAAACAGGCCCTTCAGCCCACTCTTCTCCATTGATGCTGCCTCACCCGCTGAGTTTCTCCAGCAGTTTTTGTCTACCTTCGATTTTTCCAGCATCCCCAGTTTCTTCTTAATCAATACCACTGTAATCGTCCGTGTCTTTTAAAGTATCTCCAAGTTTCACACTCGCTCAAATTCCTCCCTCAATCACTCAGTTCAGTCTCAGTTCAGTTCAGTTAGATGGGCCGAATGGCCTGTTTCCACCCTGTATCTCTAAGGCCTAAAGACCACTGCCCTCTTTACCTCTACCCCGTTGCGGACTCGGTGGGCCGAAGGGCCTGTTTCCATTCTGTATCACTAAAGTCTAATGCATTAAAATTAATACGGGTGTCTGGGGTTACGGGGAGAAGGCAGGAGAATGGGGTTAGGTGGGAGAGATAGATCAGCCATGATTGAATGGCGGAGTGATGGGCTGAATGGCCTAATTCTTCCCCTATCACATGAAAATTCAGGCAGGAGATGCCTGTCTATAGTTTATTTGCTTTCCGTTTACGGAGAGGGCGACGGTAATGTTTGTTTTAGGAAAGATGTTTCCTGCAACACAAGCCAGCAATTACCCCCCCCCCCCCCCCCCCCCCCCCCCCCCCCCCCACCTCACCTCCCCTCTCCCCCTCACCTCCTGCCCACTCTCCCTCCTGCAGGGAACATCTTCCTTCACGCACACATTCCTTGTTGTGTTATTTTTTTGCTTCCAAAATACATAATAACAGTGACAGTACTCAACAATCTTTTTGAAGTGAGCTCCTGCTGATTTCTTTCTCCCTGCTGGGTTTGGCATAAATCTCATCTGTGTGTGTGTGTGTGTGTGTGTGTGTGTGTATGTGTGTGTGTGTGTGTGTACGTGTATGTATGTATGTGTGTGTGTGTGCGCGTGTGTGTGTGCATGTGTGTATGCGTGTGTGTGTGCATGTGTGTATGCGTGTGTGTGTGCATGTGTGTATGCGTGTGTGTGCAGGTGTGCATGTGTGTGTGTGCCTGTGTATGTATGCGTGTGTGCGTGCATGTGTGTGCGTGTGTATGTATGCGTGTGTGCGTGCATGTGTGTGCGTGTGTATGTATGCGAGTTTGTGTGTGCATGTGTGTGCATGTGTGTGTATGCGTGTGCATGTGTGTGTGCATGTGTGAGTGTGTGCGTGCGTGTGTGTGCATGTGTGCATGTGTGTGTGCATATGCATGTGTGTGTGCGCATGTGTGTGTGCATATGCTTGTCCTTGCGTGTTTGCGGGCGTGTGTGTGTGTTAGTGTTTGTTTCAGTATGTCACTACCCATCTCCTCCGTGCTGCACTCTTTGCAAAGTTCCACAAACTGAATGCAATGCCGTTACTGTCTCCCTGCAGCCTGGCAGTTTTTGAGATGATCATTTCAAGAGTGAAACATCCGCAAAGCTGGCAGCACAGGTTCCAGGTACAGGGGCAAGGAACATGTACTATCAGGGGTCCTGTCGTGCTGGCCACTGAAGCTTACTCATTAGATGTGGTTTCTGGAGCAGCAGCATCTGTGCTTTGATTTGCCCCCTTCCTCTGCATCTAAACCAAATCCTTCTAGTTGTCTTCCTTGTCCGGTGACCTGGTGTGGGTGGATAATCGGCCTGTCTTGCACAGAGGGGTCTTCCCTCTTTCCCCCTCTGTCAGCTGAAAAGGACAGATCAGCTTCGTAGCGTTACACTCAAAACTGTCAGTGGACTCCTTCCTATACATCGGCGAGACCAAGCACTAGGCTAGTGTACAGATACATGATAAGTGAACAACGTTTAGTGCTGTGTAAAGCCAGCAAAGATAGTCCGAGCGTAGACAAAAATGCTGGAGGAACTCAGCAGGTGAGGCAGCATCTATGGAGAGAAGAAATAGGCAACGTTTCGGGTCGAGATCCTTCTTCAGACCAATGTCAAGTCTGTCCGAGGGTCACCAATGAGGTAGATAGTAGTTCAGGACTGCTCTCTGGTTGTGGTAGGATGGTTCAGTTGCCTGATAACAGCTGGGAAGAAACTGCCCCTGAATCTGGAGGTGTGCGTTTGTTTTCACACTTCTGTACCTCTTGCCCGATGGGAGAGGGGAGAAGAGGGAGTGGCCAGGGTGCGACTGGTCCTTGATTATGCTGCTGGCCTTGTCTTTCCGCTGACTGGTTAGCACGCAACAAAAGCTTTTCACTGTACCTCGGTACATGTGACAATAATCTGAACTAAAGAAAAGAAGGTAGGCAGAAAGCTGGGTAACTCAGCGGGTGAGGCAGCATCTATGGAGTGAAGGAATGGGTGACGTTTCTGGTCGAGACCCATCTTCAGAAGAAGATCTTCCAAGGATTCAGATTCAGATTCAACTTTAATTGTCATTGTCAGTGTACAGTACAGAGACAACAAGATGCAGTTAGCATCTCCCTGGAAGAGCGACATAGAATATGAGCAATAAATATTTATTTACATGCATGCAGTCATAGTGTTTCCTGTGGGAGGAGTTTCCGGGGGGGTGATTGGCAGTCACCGAGGTACATTGTTGAGTAGAGTGACAGCCGCAGGGAAGAAGCTGATCCTGGACCTGCTGGTCCGGCAACGGAGAGACCTGTAGCGCCTCCCGGATGGTAGGAGGGTAAACAGTCTATGGTTGGGATGAGAGCAGTCCTTGGCGATGCTGAGCGCCCTTTGCAGACAACGCTTGCTTTGGACAGACTCAAGGACAAGAAGATGTCAGATTAAACGCGCGGAACACAAACTTAAGGGCCTGTCGCGGGGTGACGCCTGTTTGTTCGCGAGTAGTCGCCCAAAGACTCGTACCTTTTTCTGGTCGCCGCTGGATTTTCAACATGTTGACATTTTTCGGCCACCTGCTGCGACTATGCCGGGTGCCGTCGGCAAGTCGCCGAAAATGTTGCGTAAGCGGGACAGGCCGTTAAAGGTACACATTTGCCATCAGCGCCTAGTGATTAAAGTTGAGTTTTAATCAGTAATTAAAAACAAACTGCAACTCAAGTCCAATACAAGAAGTCACCAAGTCCACCTCCGCCTTCTTTGATAACTTTCCCGTGTTGCTGTCTTCATTTTAAAGCACAATTAGTACAACTTCAATTTCTCTTTGAAGATTAACCTTCAAAGGGAAGAATCAGGGAGCCACAAACACACAGCATGAGGCAGCAACTCAACAATGCTGTCTGCATTATAATTAACATCGAGATGGAACGGGACTTCCGACCATACTTGTTTTTCCTTCACTTTCGATTCCTCTGACTCTGAATCAGCACCCCATTCCTGCCTTCTCCCCATATCTCCTGACTCCGCTATCTAGCTCTCTCTTGAAAGTATCCTGAGATCCTGAGGCAGAGAATTCCACAGACTCGCCACTCTCTGTGTGAAAAAGTGTTTCCTCATCTCCGTTCTAAATGGCTTACCCCTTATTCTTAAACTGTGGCCCCTGGTTCTGGACTCCCCCAACATCGGGAACATGTTTCCTGCCTCGAGGGTGTCCAACGTATCTCAATGTAGAGGTACAGGGTGGATACAATTTTTACTGTGAGCACTGGTTTTTTAGCAGGAATACAAAGTAAGATGATTCACTGCTGTATTTCTCAAGTACACATACCCCACGTTCCATTGAAGGTACCGAAGTAGAAATCATAAGGAGTAGTAGAATTAGGCCATTCGGCTGATCAAAACTACTCCGCCATTCAATCATGGCTGATCAATCTCTCCCTCTCAACCCCATTCTCCTGCCTTCTCCCCGTAACCCCTGACTCCCGTGCTAATTAAGAATCTGTCAATCTCCGCCTTAAAAATATCCACTGACTTGGCCCCCACAGCCTTCTGTGGCAATGAATTCCACAGATTCACCACCCTCTTTCCAATGACATTTATCCTCATCTCCTTCCTAAAAGTACGTCCATTAATTCTGAGGCTGTGCCCTCGGGTCCGAGACTCTCCCACTAGTGGAAACATCCTCTCCACATCCACTCTATCCAGGCCTTTCACTATTTTGTACTTTTCAGTGAGGTCGCCCCCTCATCCTTCTAAACTCCAGCGAGTACAGGCCCAGTGCCGTCAAATTCTCATCCTAGGTTAACCCGCTCATGCCTGGAGATGGTGCAAAGCTGCAAATTCCTAGGATTCAATAAAACCAACAACTTTTCATGGACCACCCAGACTGAACTAAAGATCAAGAAGCCCACCAACACCTCTACTTAGAAGGCTTAGGAAGTTTGGCATGTCCCCGACAACTCTCAGCAACTTCTACAGATGCGCTGGTGAAAGCATTTTATCAGGATGCATCACAGCACGGTTTGGGAACAGCTCCATCCAAGACCGCAAGAAGTTGCAGAGAATTGTAGACGCAGCCCAGACCATCACACAAACCAACCTCCCTTCCATTGACTCCATCTACACCTCACGCTGCCTCGGCAAGGCCAGCAGCATAATCAAGGACCAGTCGCACCCTGGCCACTCCCTCTTCTCCCCTCTCCCATCGGGCAAGAGGTACAGAAGTGTGAAAACGCACACCTCCAGATTCAGGGACAGTTTCTTCCCAGTTGTTTCAGGCAACTGAACCATCCTACCACAACCAGAGAGCAGCGCTGAACTACTATCTACCTCATTGGTGACCCTCGGACTATCCTTGATCAGACTTTTCTGCCTTTACCTTGCACTAAACGTTATTCCCTTATCATGTATCTGCACACTGTGGACGGCTCGATTGTAATCACGTATTGTCTTTCCGCTGACTGGATAGCACGCAACAAAAGCTTTTCACTGTACCTCGGCACACGTGACAGTAAACTAATCTACACTGAACTGAAAAAAGTTTTTTAAAAGACGGGTTAGAAACTGAAAGGTGAAAACCTAAAGCAGAAACAATTACAAGGAGAGAAATTCAATTTATTTTGGTCCCTGGAATATACCGCAGGAGAGGATTAATATTTTCTGAATTAATATGCATGTCTTAGGGCTATTGAGTAGGACTATTGGAGAGGCACATGGGATCCAGGCTGACACGGGCGCTTCTGATAATTCTCAGAAGGACCAAGTGGCAAATATCAGAAATATTAATTAAAACTGCTAAGAATTACAAAAGTTGAAGGCAATACTTGGGAAATAAATCACAGACAAAATCATTTTTTGCATAACTTCAAAAGAAAGTATGATTATTAGCAGGAAATTCTTAAACATGATGTTAACGTGGTTGAAGTAGAAATGCCAAAGACTAGAGGGCAAAGTGGAAATGCCAAAGACTAGAGAGCAAAGTGGAAATGCCAAAGACTAGAGGGCAAAGTGGAAATGCCAAAGACTAGAAAAGGGGAAATACAACGGGATCTGGGGATCCTTGTACATCAGTCTATGTAAGTAAGCATGCAGGTACAGCATGCAGTGAAGAAAGCGAATGGCATGTTGGCCTTTATGACAAGAGGAATCGAATATAGGAGCAAAGAGGTTCTTCTGCTTTGTACAGAGCCCCAGTGGGACCTCACCTGGAGTATTGTGTGCAGTTTTGGTCCCCTAATTTGAGGAAGGACATTCTTGCTATTGAGGGAGCGCAGCGTAGGTTTACAAGGTTAATTCCCGGGATGGTGGGACTGTCATATGCTGAGAGAAAGGAGCGGCTGGACTTGTACACTCTGGAGTTTAGAAGGATGAGAGGCGATCTCATTGAAATATATATGATTTTTAAGGGTTTGGACACGCTAGAGGCAGGAAACATGTTCCCAATGTTGGGCGAGTCCAGAACCAGGGGCCACAGTTTAAGAATAAGGGGTTAGCCATTTAGAACGGAGACGAGGAAACACTTTTTCTCACAGAGAGTTGTGAGTCTGTGGAATTCTCTGCCTCAGAGGGCGGTGGAGGCGGGTTCTCTGGATGCTTTCAAGACAAAGCTAGATAGGGCTCTTAAAGGTAGCGGAGTCAGGGGATATGGGGAGAAGGCAGGAACGGGGTACTGATTGGGGATGATCAGCCATGATCACATTGAATGGCGGTGCTGGCTCGAAGGGCCGAATGGCCTACTCCTGCACCTATTGTCTATACAGTCTATACAACCCCTATCCAGCTCTCTCTTGAAAGCATCCAGTGAACCGGCCTCCACCGCCCTCTGAGGCAGAGAATTCCACAGACTCACAACTCTCTGTGAGAAAAAGTGTTTCCTCGTCTCCGTTCTAAATGGCTTCCCCCTTATTCTTAAACTGTGGCCCCCGGTTCTGGACTCCCCCAACATCTGTCAATCCCTGCCATAAAAGATATCCACTGACTTGGCCTCCACAGCCGTCTGCGGCAATTAATTCCATAGATTCACCACCACTAAAATAAATGCTTCATTTCCTTTCTAAAGGTACGTCCTTTTAGTATAATTTAGAGATACAGCGTGGAAACGGGCCCTTCGGCCCACCGAGTCTGCACTGACCAGCGATCCCCGCACACTAACGCTATCCTAGGGACAATTTAGACATACCAATCTAATTAACCTACAAACTTGTACGTCTTTGGAGTGTCGGAGGAAACCGAAGATCTCGAAGAAAACCCACGCAGGTCACGGGAGAACGTACAAACTCCGTACAGACAGCACCCGTAGTCGGGATGTAGTCGGGATCTGGCGCTGTGAGGCAGCAACTCTACCGCTGCACCACCGTGACGCCCCTGAGTCTAGGCAGTAATGTGGAAAACATACGTGTTCTATATTAGGAGTATTTGCAAATGCAGTTAGTGAAATGTTGCCGAGTTCACCGTGTGGATCAGTGAGACTATTAATTATGTATATTTATCCCACATACTGTTTTTGCAACAAGGTTTAAGAAATTATTCAACTCTTAATCACCTAGTCCATGCTTCCAACAGCTTTCTGAAATATTTTGCGATAATGATGTCTGATGTGTTCTTTATCCCACTCTTTCATTCAAATTGCAAAATGATCATAAGAAACTATCGATTCTCCTCCTATCTCATGACCTTATGATCTTTATGTGCTGGGAAGAACTGCAAATGATGGTATATACCAAAGATAGATAGAAGGTGCTGGAGTAACTCAGCGGGTCAGGCAGCATCTGTGGAGAACATGGATAGGTGACGTTTCACAGAGTGCTGGAGTAACTCAGCAGGTCAGGCAGCATCTGTGGAGAACATGGATAGGTGACGTTTCACAGAGTGCTGGAGTAACTCAGCGGGTCAGGCAGCATCTGTGGAGAACATGGATAGGTGACGTTTCACAGAGTGCTGGAGTAACTCAGTGGGTCAGGCAGCATCTGTGGAGAACATGGATAGGTGACGTTTCACAGAGTGCTGGAGTAACTCAGTGGGTCAGGCAGCATCTGTGGAGAACATGGATAGGTGACGTTTACATTTCATACCAAGCCGATTTAGCTACAAACACCGCGACCTAGCTGAGGCCTCGGGTACGCGGAGACCACTCTCGAGCATGAAGGAGAGTTACAAAGACCTCCTACGCCCTCGTGTCGACCAAGTATGAGTCGACGGCAAACTCGCCAGAACTCGCGGATTAGGTCGCCCATTGACTTGGCCTCCACAGCCGTCTGCGGCAATGAATTCCACAGATACACCAAGTGGGATAGCCCCTTCAGTGTTGTCACATTGTCAGGTACATTTGCTGCTCCAAGCTACGATCATCATTCTGCTTGGGCCAGCATCTACAAAGCTAAGTACAGAGCATCGCCCACCTTGATCGTGAGCCATCCACACTGGTTCATGGGCACCCTATTGATGGGAGCCCTGCTATTGGCAGCAATTGTTTGAAGGCAAATCTTGCTCAGTAGATTAAGTCCCTGCACATTCGAACAGAGAACTTAATTGATACGAACAGTATCGAGTTTTGCTTGATAACCCTCCTGTGAAATGCCTCAGGGCGTCTATCAACGGTGTGGCATGAAAAACAAGTTATTGGCTGAGTGGACAAGTGCCAAGTTGAAGAGCGGAATTTCAACAGAGTGGAGCTTTCAAGAGAGAGCTAGATGGGGCTCTTAAAGATAGCGGAGTCAGGGGATATGGGGAGAGGGCAGGAACGGTGCACTGATTCTACTCCTACTACTTATGACCTTATGATCCCTACTTCGGTACCTTCAATGGAACGTGGGGTATGTGTACTTGAGAGATACAGCAGTGAATCATCTTACTTTGTATTCCTGCTTAAAAACCAATTCTCACAGTAAAAACTGTATCCACTCTGTATCTCTACATTGAGATACCTTGGACAAGCTAGAGGCAGGAAACATGTTCCCGATGTTGGGGGAGTCCAGAACCAGGGGCTACAGTTTAAGAATAAAGGGTAAGCCAGGGGCAAGAGGGAGATGAGGAAACACTTTTTCTCACAGAGAGTGGTGAGTCTGTGGAATTCTCTGGAGGCCGGTTCTCTGGATGCTTTCAAGAGAGAGTTAGATAGGGCTCTTAAAGATAGCAGAGTCGGGAGATATGGGGAGATGGCAGGAATGGGGTACTGATTGGGGATGATTAGCCATGATCACATTGAATGGCGGTGCTGGCTCGAAGGGCTGATAGTCTACTCCTGCACCTATTGTCTATTGCTTGGCTATATTGGGCAGATTTATTGTCAGCCTGGTTTCAGAATTGGCATCAGGTCACGGCACACATAGAGGCTCTGAAAATAGACTCTCAGCCGATGAGAAATCAAGTGAAAGGATGATTCAGAGACAGCGTAGAGTTGCTGCCTCACAGCGCCAGGGACCCGTGTTCCATCCTGACTACGGGGGCTGTCTGTACAGAGTTTGTACCTTCTCCCCGTGACCTGCGTGGGTTTTCTCCGGGTGCTCCGGTTTCCTCCCTCACTCCAAAGTGTTTAGGCTAATTGGCTTCGGTAAATTGACCCTGGTGTGTAGTTTAGTTTTTGTTTAGAGACAGAGCATGGAAACAGGCCCTTCGGCCCACCGTGTCCGCGCCAGCTGGTGACCGGCGGAAATTAGTTCCATCCGACAATAAAGTTGTAGGATGCAGTTCTATTGGAGTTCCATCCCACACACTAGGGACAGTTTACAGAAACCAATTAACCACCAGACCTGGAGTGTGGGAGGAAACCGGAGCACCTGGAGAAAACCCACGCAAGTCACGGGGTGAAGGCAAGGCAAGGCAAGGCAACTTTATTTATATAGCACATTTCATACACGAGGCAGACTCAAAGTGCTTCACATAAAAACATGTCATACAATAAATGAAATAATAAAATGAAATAAAATAGAAGAACTAAAAGAAAAGAAAAGCAAAATTAAAAATGCATTATAAAAAGTGCAAAAGTTAAAAGTGCAATGTAGTTAAGATTTAGCTGAAAGCTAAAGTAAACATAAAAGTTTTCAGTCTTGTTTTAAAAGTGGTCAAAGTTGAGGCAAGTCTTAAATCTTCAGGAAGTTTATTCCAGCTATTTGTTGCATAGAAACTGTGTGCAGACAGCACCCAGAGTCAGGTTGGAACCCGGGTCTCTGGTGCTGTGAGGCAGCAGCTCTACCCGCTGTGCCACCGTGCCACCCATAAAGCCACACAGGTTTACGAAGCCGGATAACAAAGAATTGGTGGCGTTATCGCTGGTCGATGCGGACTCAGTGGGCCGTAGGGTGTGTTTCCACGCGGTGTGTCTCTAAACTAAACTAAGGGTGCTTCGAGAAGCAGGAAGTGAGAAGGAAAGAGGCCGATGACTGCGTGCGATGATGTATGATGCTGGCAGCAAAGCCAGCAGCAAACATTACTTTAATATGGACTGAGCTGGAGTGAGGGAAACAAAATCCCAGGAGCTTAGACACGTGAGCGTGAAGTTTGTTAGTTTATAAATCCCAAGAGATTAGCTGCAGAGCGGAGAGAGAATTGGGAGAATGAGGGGAGGTGTGGGGGGGGAGTGGATCGCTGAACAAACTATGTCATGTATGTCATGTTGTTACTTGTGGGGGGAGCACCAAGGCAAATTCCTTGCATGTGAATACTTGACCAATAAACTTACATACTAACTAAGCAGACACTCACTCCCGTAATAAATTACAATGCATAGTTAACAAAGCATCCAAAATCATCAGCACTCCCCTTCCATCAATAGAATCACTCCATCACAAACGGTCCGTGTCAAGGGTGAAGAAAATCATCTCTGATCCCTCCCACCCAGCTCACCACATCTTCCACCTGCTGCCATCAGGAAGGCGCTACAGCTCACTGTCCGCCAAGTAATCTCGATTTAAAAACAGTTTTTACCCACACGCAATCTGAATTCTGAACACACTATGATAACAGCACATATCCTCCCCATGCATGTACTGTATATTGTATGATGTTGTGTTTTATGTTATGTTTGACGGGAATCATCCTACCTTGTAACATCCTGTACTGAACCTGAATTCCACCAGCTTGACTGTGTGGTCATTAAATAATCTAATCTAATCTAATCTAATCTATAGATTATATATACATATATATATAATACATATAAGCATTCGCGTATATATATATATATGCAAGGTACACAAAATTGCTGGAGGAACTCAGCGGGTGCAGCAGCATCTATGGAGCGAAGGAAATAGGCGACGTTTCGGGCCGAAACCCTTCTTCAGACTGGAGAAGTCTGAAGAAGGGTTTCGGCCCGAAACGTCGCCTATTTCCTTCGCTCCATAGATGCTGCTGCACCCGCTGAGTTCCTCCAGCAATTTTATTCCAGCATCTGCAGTTCCCTTTTGAACACTATATATATATGCATCTCACTATACATATATGGGCATAACAGACAGCATCTCTGGAGAAAAGGAATAGGTGACGTTTATATCTCTCATCAGTTTTGGTCCCCTAATTTGAGGAAGGACATTCTTGCTATTGAGGGAGTGCAGCGTAGGTTTACCTGGTTAATTCCCGGGATGGCAGGACTGTCATTATGCGGAGAGAGAATGGAGCGGCTGGGCTTGTACACTCTGCAGTTTAAAAGGATGAGAGGAGACACATATAAGATTATTAAGGGTTTGTACACGCTAGAGGCAGGAAACATGTCCCCGATGTTGGGGGAGTCCAGAACCAGGGGCCACAGTTTAAGAATAAGGGGTAAGCCATTTAGAACGGAGATGAGGAAACACTTTTTCACACAGAGAGTTGTGAGTCTGTGGAATTCTCTATCTCAGTGGCGGCCGGTTCTCTGGATACTTTCAAGAAAGAGCTAGATAGGGCTCTTAAAGATAGCAGAGTCAGGAGATATGGGGAGAAGGCAGGAATGGGGTACTAATTGTGGATGATCAGCCATGATCCCATTGAATGGCGGTGCTGGCTCGAGGGGCCGAATGGCCTATTCCTGCACCTATTGTCTATTGCCTGTATCTCTCTATATCTATATCTCCATATCTCTTGTTTCCCTCTCCCCTGATATCAGTCTGAAGAAGATGACCAATGTTCATATCCCAGCGGTATGAACATTGACTTCTCTAACTTCAAATAGCCCTTGCTTTCCCTCTCTCTCCATCCCCACCCCCTTCCCAGTTCTCCCACTAGTCTGATGTCCCTGTCCCACTTAGGAAACATGAACGGAAACCTGAACGGAAACCTCTGGAGACTTTGCGCCCCACCCAAGGTTTCCGTGCGGTTCCCGGAGGTTGCAGGTGGTTGCCGGGTGTTGCAGGTAGTTGAAGCAGGTAGGAAGACTGACAAAAACCTCCGGGACAGGGCCATTACTGTCTCTGGCTACATTCTATCTCTGTCCCACCCCCTCCCCTGACATCAGTCTGAAGAAGGGTCTCGAACCGAAACGTCGCCCATTCCTTCTCTCCAGAGTTGTTGCCTGACCCGCTGAGTTTCTCCAGCATTTTGTGTCTACCTTCGATTTAAAACAGCATCTGCAGTTCTTTCCTACACACACACACACACGCATATATATATATATGTGTGTGTGTGTGTGTTAACACATATATGTGTAGGAAGGAACTGTAGATGCTGGTTTAAACCGAAGGTAGATACAAAAAACTGAAAGAATACTCCAGGTGAGGTCTCACTAGGGCCCTGTACAACTACAGAAGAACCTCTTTGCTCCTATACTCAACTCCTCATGTTATGAAGGCCAACATGCCATTTGTTTTCTTCACTGCCTGCTGTAGCTGAAACCGAAGATCGAACCCGGGTCTTTTGCGCAGTAGGGCAGCTACTCGACCTCTACGCCACCGCGACACACATTGTAGGATAGCGTTAATGAGCGGGGATCGCTGGTCGGTGTGTACGGACTCTGTGGATCGAAGGGCCTGTTTTACGCGCTGTATCTCTCTCTCCCTCCCTCTCTTCCTCTAAACATACATCGATCTCCACAGTCTCTTCGAAATAATTAGTCACGACTTACTCATTACCTACGTGAGATGATAGCAATTGCTTGCAGGTACGATGTCTAATGCAGATATAATGCTGCAGACATCATTCTGAGCTGCAGTCTAATGGGATTAACATCCCCATCTCAGATCTAATTGTACAATTTCATAATTGTGTTTCTGGGTCACGTGGTGTGATGAGAATCACCGGTGGGGGAGCAGTTAGACACGGGGCATCATTCAGGTCAAAACATCAGGGGGCTCTTAATGCATAAGCAACCCCCCAACTTGCCCTTTGGCCTTCCAAATCGGAGCTCATCACAATCCTTCCCGCAAATTATTCCCTCGTCAGAGCATTCCTGGGATGGCAGGACTGTCATATGCTGAGAGAATGGAGTGGCTGTGCTACCTGGACTACCTGCACGCTAGAGGCAGGAAACATGTTCCCGATGTTGGGGGAGTCCAGAACTAGGGGCCACAGTTTAAGAATAAGGAGTAAGCCATTTAGAACGGAGACAAGGAAACACTTTTTTCTCACAGAGAGTTGTGAGTCCGGGAATTCTCTGCTTCAGAGGGTGGTGGAGGCCGGTTTTCTGGATACTTTAGAGAGAGAGCTAGATAGGGCTCTTAAGGATAGCAGAGTTAGGGGATATGGGGAGAAGGCAGGAACGGGGTACTGATTGGGGATGATCAGCCATGGTCACATTGAAAGGCGGTGCTGGTTCGAAGGGCTGAATGGCCAACTCCTGCACCTATTATCTATTGTCTATTGTCTATTGTTTAAGAAAGAACTGCAAATGCTGGAAAAATCGAAGGTAGATGAAAAATGCTGGAGAAATGCAGCAGGTGAGGCAGCATCCATGTAGCGAAGGAATAGGTGACGTTTCGGGTCGAGACCCTTCTTCAGACTGATGTGGGGTGCGGGGGGTGGGAGAAGAAAGGAAGAGGTGGAGACAGTGGGCTGTGGGAGAGCTGGGAAGGGGAGGGGAAGGAGGGAGAAAGCAGGGACTACCTGAAATTGGAGAAGTCATTGTTCATACCACTGGGGTGTAAACTACCCAAGCGAAATATGAGGTGCTGTTCCTCCAATTTGCGGTGGGCCTCACTCTGGCCCTGGAAGAGGCCCAGGACAGAAAGGTCGGATTCGGAATGGGAGGGGGAGTTGAAGTGCTGAGCCACCGGGAGATCAGGTTGGTTATTGCGAACCGAGGGGAGGTGTTGGGTGAAGCGATCGCCAAACCTACGTTTGGCCTCACCGATGTAGAGCAGCTGACACCTAGAGCAGCGGATGCAATAGATGAGGTTGGAGGAGGTGCAGGTGAACCTCTGCCTCACCTGGAAAGACTGCATGGGAACCTTGGATGGAGTCGAGGGGGGAGGGAAAGCGACAAGTGTGGCATTTCCTGCGCTTGCAAGGGAAAGTGCGAGGAGAAGGGGTGGTTTGGGTGCAGGTGAACCTATTCCTTCGCTCCATGGATGCTGCCTCACCCGCTGTGTTTCTCCAGCATTTTTAGTCTGCCCTCTTCATAGCTGGCCTGCCTCAGTAACTTTTGAAATTGCACGACTTCAGAGCCCTGTAAGCTCATCCAATTTCATGTTCATAAGTGATAGGAGCAGAATTAGGCCATTCAGCCCATCAAGTCTGCCATTCAATCGTGGCTGATCTATCATTTGTAAGAAGGAACTGCAGATGCTGGAAAATCAAAGGTACATAAAAATGCTGGAAAAACTCAGCGGGTGCAGCAGCATCTATGGAGCGAAGGAAATAGGCAACGTTTCGGCCCAAAATGTTGCCTATTTCCTTCGCTCCATAGATGCTGCTGCACCTGCTGAGTTTCTCCAGCATGTTGGGGGAGTCCAGAACCAGCGGCCACAGTTTAAGAATAAGGGGTAAGCCATTTAGAACGCAGACGAGGAAACACTTTTTCACACAGAGAGTTGCGAGTCTGTGGAATTCTCTGCCTCAGAGGACGGTGGACGCCAGTTCTCTGGATACTTTCAAGAGAGAGCTAGATAGGGCTCTTAAAGATAGCGGAGTCAGGGGATATGGGGAGTAGGCAGGAACGGGGTACTGATTGGGGATGATCAGCCATGATCACATTGAATGGCAGTGCTGTCTCGAAGGGCCGAATGGCCTACTCCTGCACCTGTTGTTTACTGTGTATTCTCACCATCCCCTCAGCTAAAAACGATATATTCTACATTTTCAATGGACAAAAGACAATCGACAATAGGTGCAGGAGTAGGCCATTTGGCCCTTGGAGCCAGCACCGCCATTCAATGTGATCATGGCTGATCATCCACAATCAATACCCCGTTCCTTTTCCTTGTGTTTTGTCCCCTTTGATCTCTTGTTTTCACACCTTTCCCTTCCATATCTCTGTGTCTACCTCTCCACTGGCTCTCAGTCTGAAGAAGGGTCTCGGCCCAAAACGTCACCCATTCCTTCTCTCCAGAGATGCTGTCTGTCCCGCTGAATTACTCCAGCATTTAGTATCTATCCAAGTGTGTAGCAAGTGGATGCGACAGCGTGATGGCAAAGATGTAGCATTAGGGGCGATCGCTGGTCAGCCTAGACTCGATGGGCCAAAGTGCCTGTTTCTTCGCTGTATTTCTAAACTTAACTTAAACTTTGGGCGGCATGGTGGCGCAGCGGTAGAGTTGCTGCCTCACAGCGCCAGAGACCCGGGTTCCATCCTGGCGATGGGTGCTGTCTGTATGGAGTTTGTACGTTCTCCCCGTGACCTGCGTGGGTTTTCTCCGAGATCTTTGCTTTTTTCCCCACACTCCAAAGACGTGCGGGTTTGAAGGTTAATCGGCTTGGTATCAATGTAAATTGTCCCCAGTGTGTGTAGGATAGTGTTTGCGTGCGGGGATCGCTGGTCGGTACGGACACAGTGGGCCGAAGGGCCTGTTTTCACGCTGTATCTCTAAAATAGGGCTTGAATGCCATCACCTCCTACAAGGCGAAACCAGGAGGCAGCTCGAATGTCGGTGTAACATCACTCCCTGACGAGCTCAATGCGTTCTACGTACGCTTTGATAGGGAGAACACTGATGTGCCTTCCCGAGCCCCCATTCACTGTGATGGTATTTCACACAGTCACAGAGGCCGACGTCAGAAGATCCTTCAGAGGGGTGAACCCTCGGAAAGCACCTGGACCTGATGGTATACCGGGTCGTGTTCTAAAAACCTGTGCGGACCAACTGGCTGGAGTTTTTGCGGACATTTTCAACCTCTCACTTCTGAGGTCTGAAGTTCCCATCTGCTTTAAAAGGGCATCAATTATACCGGTGCCCAAGAAGAGTACGGTGTCGTGCCTCAATGACTATCGACCAGTGGCACTAACGTCTGTGGTGATGAAATGCTTTAGAGGTTGATCATGGAGCAAAACAACCTACCTCGACAAGAACCTCGACCCACTGCAGTTAGCATACCGCCACAACAGATCAACAGTGGATGCGATCTCGCTGGCCCTCCACTCCGCACTGGACCACTTGGACAACAAAAAGTCATATGTCAGGCTGTTATTCATTGATTACAGCTCGGCATTTAATACAATCATCTCCTCCAAGCTGGTTACCAAGCTCTCAGATCTGGGTCTCTGCGCATCCCTCTGCAATTGGATCCTCAACTTCCTCATCCACAGACCACGGTCTGTCCGTATTGGTGGAAATGTGTCATCCTCGATAACAATCAGCACGGGAGCACCTCAAGGCTGCGTGTTCAGCCCCCTGCTATACTCACTCTATACTCATGACTGCGTAGCCGGTGATAGTGCGAACTCCATCATCAAGTTCGCCCACGACACCACTGTAGTGGGACGTATCACTGATGGGGACGAGTCAGAGTATAGAAGTGAGATCGACCGTTTGACCAAATGGTGCCAGCACAATAACCTGGCTCTGAACACCAGCAAAACCAAGGAACTGATTGTGGACTTTGGAAGGGATAGGATAGGGTCCCACAATCCTGTTTATATCATGATATTATATTATAGATGGTGAAAAGGGTCAAGAGCTTCAAATTCCTGGGCGTGCACATCTCTGAAGATCTTTCCTGGTCCGAGAACACTAATGCAATTATAAAGAAAGCACATCAGCACCGCTACTTCCTGAGAAGAATACGGAGAGTCGGTATGTCAAGGAGGACTCTCTCTAACTTCTACAGGTGCACAGTAGAGAGCATGCTGACCGGTTGTATCGTGGCTTGGTTCGACAACTTGAACGTCCAGGAGCGGAAAAGACTGCAAAAAATTGTGACCACTGCCCATCCATCATCGGCTCTGACCTCCCCACCGTCGAGGGGATCTATCGCAGTCACACTGCCTCAAAAAGGCTGCCAACATCAAGGACCCACACCATCCTGGCCACACACTCATCTCTCCACTGCCATCAGGTAGAAGGTACAGGAGCCTGAAATCTGGTACATCCAGGTTCAGAAACAGCTACTTCCCCACAGCCATCAGGCTATTAAACTTGCCATCAAACAAACTCTGAACCAATACAGCCTATTGAACTTTATCTGTTTATTTATGTGTACATATGTGGTCCATGCTACATAGACACACTGAACTGTTCTACATGCTTACAATATTCTGTTTTGCTGCAGCAAAGCAAGAATTTCATTGTCCTATCTGGGACACATGACAATAAACTCTCTTGACGACTTGAAATAAACTAACCTAAATTAAACTCCTTTAGAACAAGAACAATGATGGTTTCGTCGTGGGGGAACCGCTGCGTAGGGTGGGGAGAACAAAATGGGGAGCCGGCGGGCCTTGAAACTTCGTCAACTCTGTGTCTGGTCGCAATTTGTATACACCGTGAACTTGACATTGAATGTGAACTTGAACTTGAACCGGGGAAAGATTGTTAAGGGTTTGGACACGCTAGAGGCAGGAAACATGTTCCCGATGCTGGGGGAGTCCAGAACCAGGGGCCACAGTTTAAGAATAAGGAGTACGCCATTTTGAACGGAGACGAGGAAACACTTTTTCTCACAGAGAGTTGTGAGTCTGTGGAATTCTCTGCCTCAGAGGGCGGTGGAGGCCGGTTCTCTGGATGCTTTCAAGAAAGAGCTAGATAGGGCTCTTGACGATAGCGGAGTCAGGGGATATGGGGAGAAGGCAGGAACGGGGTACTGATTGGGGATGATTAGCCGTGATCACATTGAATGGCGGTGCTGGCTCGAAGGGTCGAATGGCCTACTCCTGCACCTATTGTCTATTGTCTATTGTCTATTGTCTAATATAAGCAAATAATTCCACTGTGGCTGTCAATATAGTGTTCCAATCCATCCCATTCCATCATCATGAAATGTTATTGCTCCCCTAATTAACGCGGATTTCTTCCCCTTCCGCCAGCTCCAACTTGGCCAGGTACAAATTCATCACGTGTCTGAAAAGCACAGTGCTAATCATTTATTTATCCTGCTTCACTGAAACAAATAGCTGTAAATGTCAGAAAGATCTAACTCTCTGAGGTGTTCGCTGCACAAAACCCTCACTCAGCTCTCTTGGCTGGTGAAACGAAACTTTCATTTCAAAATATTTGCCTCCATATCGTTCTTCCCGAGAGATATTTTGATGCCGTGTGGTGCGGTGAGATACAGTGCGGAGGTGTATGTTATCACCAGCCTTTCGATGAAGTTGGCAATCCCAGAAAATATAATGTTTAAGAAGGAACTGCAGATGCTGGAAAATCGAAGGGAGACAAAAATACTGGAGAAACTCAGCATTTTTGTCTACCAGAAAATATAATAATTGTTGCGAATTCATGAAATGTGAAGCCAGCTGATGTCATTATGACTGGTTTTCACCAAGCCCACAGCTAACAATGGCCTGGTTCCCTTATCATTGTTGCTTTTTTGCATATCTTTAATTCATTTGTTCGACATCTCTCTACATCATCGCCTATATCTCTCGTTTCCCTTTCCCCATAATCTCAGTCTGAAGAAGGATCTGACCCGAAACGTCACCTATCCATGTTCTCCAGAGATGCAGCCCGACCCGCTGAGTTACTCCAGCACTCTGTGAAACGTCACCTATCCATGTTCTCCACAGATGCTGCCTGACCCGCTGAGTTACTCCAGCACTCTGTGAAACGTCACCTATCCATGTTCTCCACAGATGCTGCCTGACCCTCTGAGTTACTCCAGTTACTTTTGTACCTGAGTTACTTTTGTGTCCATGTTCGGTGTGAACCAGCTACCCGGGAATGATTCTGAAAGGTGTTCTTTTAACTTTAATGTTCCTAATATGACAATTTTCCTCCCGCAATTAAATAGCTTGATCACTGCTAATGAATAACAATGAGGTTTTTTGTTCGTCAGCGGCTTTAATGATTTCCCTGTAAGAATTGTCCTCGAGAGGCTGGTTGCCTGAGAGTGGCCCCGTGACCAATATGTTATCAAGCCTCGTGTGGCCAATTGATTTTCCCCGCTCCTTCACATCTGAGCTGCTTCTCTACGGGGTGTTGTCGCTGCGTGTGTGTGTGTCTTTGTGAGCGAGTGCCTGCACTGCTTGACGCACCGAGATAGCGCGCTGCATGACGCAGCTGTGCAGCACGGCAACATGCACTCTCGTCCAACTCACACACGCCCAACATGACATGGGACCTTTTTGCCCGCATTTGTTCGTGTAAAAAAGAGGAATTCTCTGCCGCAGAAGGCAGTGGAGGCCAATTCACTGGATGTTTTCAAGAGAGCGTTAGATTTAGACAATAGACAATAGGTGCAGGAGTAGGCCATTCGGCCCTTCGGGCCAGCACCGCCATTCAATGTGATCATGGCTGATCATCCCCAATCAGTTCCCCGTTCCTGCCTTCTCCCCATATCCCCTGACTCCGCTATTTTTAAGAGCCCTATCTAGCTCTCTCGAAAGTATCCAGAGAACCAGCCTCCAGCGCCCTCTGAGGCAGAGAATTCCACAGATCTCTTGGGGCTAACAGATTCAAGGGATATGGGGAGAAAGCAGGAACGGGGTACTGATTTTAGATGATCAGTCATCATGATCACATTGAATGGCGGTGCTGGCTCGAAGGGCCGAATGGCCTACTCCTGCACCTGGTTTCTATGTGTACCAAGGTGCAGAGTGCAGGATAATGCTAGTGTACGGGGTGATTGGCCTCGATGGGCTGAAGGGCCTGTTTCTGCGCTGTATTTCTAAACTAAACTAGAATGGAGCGGCTGGGCTTGTACACTCTGGAGTTTAGAAGGATGAGAGGGTATCTTATTGAAACGTATAAGATTATTAAGGCTAGGGGCAGGAAACGTGTTCTCGATGTTGGGAGAATGTTGGAAGCTCCACCATTCAATGTGATCATGGCTGATCATCCCCAATCAGTATCCCCGTTCCTGCCTTCTCCCCATATCCCTTAACTCCGCTATCCCTAAGAGCTCTATCTAGCTCTCTCTTGAAAGCATCCAGAGAACCGGCCTCCACCGCCCTCTGAGGCAGAGAATTCCGAAATTCTCACAACTCTGTGTGAAAACGTTTTTCCTCATCTTCGTTCTAAATGCCTTACCCCTTATTCCTAAACTGTGGCCCCTGGTTCTGGACTCCCCCAACATTGGGAACATGTTTCCTGCCTCCAGCGTGTCCAAACCCTGAATAACCTTATATGTTTCAATAAGATCCCCTCTCACCCTTCTAAATTCCAGAGTATGTTCAGTGCAGTGTTAGTGTGCAGGGATCGCTGGTCGGCGCGGACCTGGTGGGCTGAAGGGCCTGTTTTCATGCTGTATCTCTAAACTAAACTGAACTAATGTTAGCCTTTTCTGCAAACTAACCGGTACAAACTCACTTTACCATACTGATACCATATCCCTATGACCACCCGCTCAACAAGAATGCTCATTGCTAATAATAAGCTAGCATTTTTATCAAGAGGACTGGAATATAAAAACAGGGATGTAATGCTGAGGCTCTATAAGGCGCTGGTCAGGCCACATTTGGAATATTGTGAGCAATTTTGGGCACCACATCTGAGGAAGGATGTGCTGGCTCTGGAGAGGGTCCAGAGGAGGTTTACAAGAACGATCCCAGGAATGAGTGGGTTAACCTATGATGAGCGTTTGACAGCGCAGGGCCTGGCCTCGCTGGAGTTTAGAAGAATGAGGGGGGACCTCATTGAAACTTACTGAATAGTGAAATGCCTGGATAGACTGGATGTGGAGAGGATGTTTCCACTAGTGGGACAGTCTAGGACCTAAGAGCACAGCCACAGAATAAGAGGATGTACCTTTAGGAAGGAGATGAGGAGGAATTTCTTTAGTCAGAGGGTGGTGAATCTGTGGAATTCTTTGCCATAGACGGCTGTGGAGGCCAAGTCAATGGATATTTTTAAGGCAGAGATAGATAAATTCTTCAGGTGACAGGGGTTATGGGGAGAACGCAGGAGAATGGTGTTGAGAGGGAGAGATAGGTTGAATGGTGGTGTAGACTTGATGGGCCGAATGGCCTAATTCTGTTCCTCGATCTCTTGTTGTGATTCCGTGGAATTCTCTACCTCTGGGTACTTTCAAGAGAGAGATAGATAGGGCTCTTAAAGATAGCGGAGTCAGGGGATATGGGGAGAAGGCAGGAACGGGGTACTGATTGTGGATGATCAGCCATGATCACATTGACGGTGCTGGCACGAAGGGCCGAATGGCCTACTCCTGCATCTATTGTCTATTGTCGCCACTTTAAGAGAGTTGAGTTAAAGATTCCCAATAAGCATTGTAACAAATGCATCCTGGATGGAGCGAAATGATGGCAATAGGAAGATATCAATAGAAAAGTGAATAGAAGCACTTTGAGGATCTGGGCACAAACCTGCACAATTAATGGGCTGACAATCTTCTTTAGATTTTAGACTTAAGTGACACAGCGTGGAAACAGGCCCTTCAGCTCACCGAGTCCACGCCAACCAGCAATCACCCCGTACACTAACGCTATACCAAAGATCCTACAGCGAGCAAGATGGTCCACTCGACGAAAAAGACGTAGTACGGTCATGGGCAGATTCATGGGTAATTTTCGACCCCATTTCCGTAACCGGCTTCCGTCTCCGTACCAAAGATCCCGTAGCGGAGCAAAGATACTAGTGCGGAGACGGAAGCCGGTTACGGAAACATCCTCGTAAAAATAAAAGTTATTTGATAAAAATCTTCTCTTCATTTTCAGAATTATTATTTATTAACACATACTGTTCTCCCGCAACATTGATTACACTGCGGGTCGGGTCGGGTCGGGTCGGGTCGGGTTACTGAAATGGATGAAAAAAAGGCCCACGTTCCGCTCCGTTGCGTACTACACGTCAGCCCATTGCATTTAGCGGGAGTGGTCTATCTTGCTCCGCTATAGGTTCTTTGCGCTATACTACACACGAGGGTCAATTTACAATTTTATCAAAGCCAATTAACTTACAAACCCACACGTCTTTGGTACGTGGGAGGAAACCGGAGCACCCGGAGAAAACCCGCGCAGGTCACGGGTAGAACGAACATACTCCAGAGTCAGGATAGAACCCGGGTCTCTGGCGCTGTGAGGCAGCAACTCTACCGCTGCGCCACCGTGCCACCCTTCCTTTCTTTGTCTCCCGGCAATATCCTAATTGACCATTCACACGGTTCTCAGTTGAAGCGAATTCACAAGACAAAGCTGGCGATAATCTCATACTAATTGCCACTAAATTGAGAAGCACAAGCATGGTTGACGTGGAAATGGTAAAGTCACACTGTGCAGCATAGGGGGTCTCACTGAGTGTAGAGTTACCGTGCCGGGAGAGAATACGCAGAGTTTCGCTCTATCCTGTCAAACTCACAATGCACCAGGGATTGCAAAGGCACTCATAGACACAAAATCCTGAAGTCCTCTCCTTCCATATCTCTAGACTCCCTCACTCTTAGTCTGAAGAAGGGTCTCGACCCAAAACATCACCCATTCCTTCTCTCCAGAGGTGCTGCCTGACCCACTGAGTTACTCCAGCACTCTGTGAAACGTCACCTATCCATGTTCTCCACAGATGCTGCCTGACCCGCTGAGTTACTCCAGCACTCTGTGAAACGTCACCTATCCATGTTCTCCACAGATGCTGCCTGACCCGCTGAGTTACTCCAGCACTCTGTGAAACGTCACCTATCCATGTTCTCCACAGATGCTGCCTGACCCGCTGAGTTACTCCAGCACTCTGTGAAACGTCACATATCCATATTCTCCACAGATGCTGCCTGAACCACTGAGTTACTCCAGCAGTTTGTGTCTATCGTTGGCTTATAAATATTTGCTTTATGGTATTAAACTGGATTATTTTCCCCTCGTTCTTTCCGCAGTAAATATCATAATCATACTCTATTAGCCAAGTATGTTTTGCAACAAACGAGGAATTTGATTTGCCGTACAGTCATACCAATAAAAAGCAACAGAACACACAAAATATAGATTAATATAAACATCCACCACAGTGACTCCTCCACATTCCTCACTGTGATGGAAGGCGAAAGACAAGTTCAATCTCTTCCCTCCTTTGTCTTCCAGCGGTCGGGTGCCGCGAGCCCATGTTAACTCTAAACTCAGTGAGACCGCCTATGCTGCAACGGGACAATCTTACTCCCGTTCCCGGCGGAGGGCCTCTGTGTTGGGGCGATCAAGCTCCTGCATCGGGGGGGGGGGGGGAATCTCAGCACCACCGCGCCAGGTGATCTGACCCTGGGCCGGTGCTAGTCGAACGTCGATATACTGAAACAACACACCATTCTTGCTTCAACAAGTTTATTCGTCACCACGGGGGATTTACTCTGGTCCACGACCTATCATTCTCTTGGAGTTCCAAGTGTGATAAAGTCCGATTCCCTTCAAACAGATAACAACACCATAAAATTAGTAAAAATGCAGTAAAGTATTTTTTAAGCTCAGGCGGGTGTGGGAGCCAACTCTAGTATGTAAACGCATGACTACAGAGTTGCTTGTGTTCCACACAAAGGTGTAATGTTAAATCACATGTACCCCAATAATCATCTATTCAGCAATTCTTTATCTTAAAGAGCATTGTGCAACCTCTTGCTTGTCCATAGCAAAGATTGACAGGTTCTTCCGATTGAGGAAAGGTTATGCTCATATATGGTTTTGCTCGAATATGCAATTTCTTATTTTTATTGCAGTGGTCTTATTTTTGATCTTGTTGATCTTTCTGAATGTCTATATCAGAGGGGCAAAACATCTAGTGTTCTTGCGCTAAAATCTTGGTAGTGTTTATAGTATAGGACAGGACATCTGGTGTTATTGTAATGACATCTTGCTATTGTTTGGAGGAAAGGTTAAGCATCCGTGTTGTAACTTCTAAATCTACAGCAGAATCCATCTTGTAGCTTACTACTTCGTTTAACTCTTTCAAGTGTTTCCCAGAACAAGTGGTTACTATGGGCATAAACACTGTAGAGCTTAGAAGGATGCGAGGGTATCTCATTGAAACATATAAGATTGTTAAGGGCTTGGACACGCTAGAGGCAGGAAACA
Source organism: Amblyraja radiata (assembly GCF_010909765.2). Lineage (NCBI taxonomy): Eukaryota > Metazoa > Chordata > Chondrichthyes > Rajiformes > Rajidae > Amblyraja > Amblyraja radiata. Next base: position 128,288,003 of record NC_045958.1, read on the forward strand.
TGTTCCCGATGTTGGGGGAGTCCAGAACCAGGGGGCACAGTTTAAGAATAAGGAGTAAGCCATTTAGAACGGAGACGAGGAAACACTTTTTCTCACAGAGAGTTGTGAGTCTGTGGAATTCTCTGCATCAGAGGGAGGTGGAGGCCGGTTCTCTGGATGCATTCAAGAGAGAGCTAGATAGGCCTCTTAAAGATAGCGGAGTCAGTGGATATGGGGAGAAGGCAGGAACGGGGTACTGATTGGGGATGATCAGCCATGATCACATTGAATGGCGGTGCTGGGTCGAAGGGCTGAATGGCCAACTCCTGCACCTATTGTCTATTGTCTATTGTCTATAATACAAGTATGTAAACAGTAGCAATCAGAAGCAAATTGGCTACGCTTTCTTGGTCCTCTAATCATATCATGACACGGAATGTGTGTAAAAGCAAAGTTTCCTCGAGGCAATTGACTCTCAAGAGCATGAACACGTTATCACCAGTGACCAGGTTAAATTACTCAAACAATTGAATCGCAAGCACATGATGGCATTATTGTAAAGAGTCATTTCCTAAAAATGTGACTAAAGGGCCTGTCCCACTTGTGCTACTTTTTTGGCGACTATAGGTGACTAGGCATCACCACATGGTGGCGGGGTTATGCCTATATGGTCGTGAGTAGTTGCCCGAAGAGTCGTGCCTTTTTCTGGTCGCCGCTGGATTTTC